>NC_134837.1:154473309-154691748 GCF_004210375.1 Tachypleus tridentatus | reverse complement strand
TATTACAGGTCATTTTGAATGAGGAATAGTGTGTTTTGAAAGTTTATTGTTTACAGAACCTTTAGAGAGAGAAACAGTGTGTATTGAAACGTTTATTAATTATATGACATTGGCAATGAAGAACTATGTGTTTTTGTAACTTTGTTAATCATGTAAGATTGATAATTAGGAGCAGTGTATATTGAAATATTTTTTAATATAATGACATTGAGAGCGAGGAAAAGTGTACATTGAAAGGTTGCTAATTGTTGGATATTGGGATTGAGGAAGAGTGTATATTGAAAACTTTATTAGTAAGATAACATTGGGAGTGAGTAAGAGTATATATTGAAAAGTTTCTTTAATTACAGGAAATTGATAGTGAGGAACGGTGTATATTGAAGAGTTTATTAGTTAAAGGATACTGAGAGTGTTGAACAGTGTGTATTCCAAGGTTTATTAATTACAGGTCATTTTGAATGAGGAATAGTGTGTTTGAAAGTTTATTGTTTACAGAACCTTAGAGAGAGAAACAGTGTGTATTGAAACGTATATTAATTATTGGACATTGGCAATGAAGAACTGTGTGTTTTGTAACTTTGTTAAAGGATACTGAGAGTGTTGAACAGTGTGTATTCAAAGGATTATTAATTACAGGAGTATAAGAGTGAGGAATGGTGTATACTGAAAGATTTATTTTTTTTTAGAACACTTAAAGTGACTAACTGTGTATATATTAAATGCTTATTAATTACAAGACATTGATAATGGGGAGTAGTGAATTTTAAAATTTTTTAAATTATAATACTTTGAGAGTGATTGACAGTGTATATTAAAAAAGCTCATTAATTACAAGACATTTTGAGATAGGAAAAGTGTATCTTGAAAACTTTAATAATTACACAACATGAAGAGACAAGAACAGTGTATATTGAAAAGTATTAATTATAGGATATTGGGAATGAAGAATTGTGTTTTTTGTAACTTTATTAATTACGCTAGAATTGGAATAAGGAACAGTGTATATTGAAATATTTCTTAATTTAATGAGATTGAGAGCGAGGAAAGGTGTACAGTGGAATGTTTGTTAATTATTGACTATTGGAATTGAGAAAGAGTGGATATTGAAAACTTTATTAGTGAGACAACATTATTGAAGGTGACTATCAGTGTATATTGAAAAGTTTCTTTAATTACAGGACGTTGATAGTGAGGAACGGTGTATATTGAAAAGTTTATTAGTTAAAGGATACTGAGAGTGTTGAAAAGTTTATTCAAAGGTTTTTTAATTACAGGAGTTTAAGAGTGAGGAATAGTGTATACTGAAAGATTTTATTTGTTTTAGGACACTTAATGTGACTAACTGTGTATATATTAAAATCTTATTAATTACAAGACATTGATAATGGGGAGTAGTGAATTTCAAAAGTTTCTTTAATTATAAGACATTGAGAGTGACTTACAGTGTATATTGAAAAGTTTAATAGTTTAAGAACATTAAGAGTTAGGAACAATGTATGAGGAAAAGTATATTTTAGTACAGTGCATTTAGTATGAGGAACCGTATATATTGAGATGTTTATTTTTTAAAGGACGCTTGAGAAGGGAGGATGAGTGTATATTGAAAAGTTGATAACTTACAGGAGTTGGAGAGTGAGGAATAATGTATACTGAAAAGAGTTTAGGTAGAAGACATTGAGAGTGATTAATAGTATATTCTGATAAGCTTATATTACAGGTCATTTTGAATGAGGAATAGTGTGTTTTGAAAGTTTATTGTTTACAGAACCTTTAGAGAGAGAAACAGTGTGTATTGAAACGTTTATTAATTATATGACATTGGCAATGAAGAACTATGTGTTTTTGTAACTTTGTTAATCATGTAAGATTGATAATTAGGAGCAGTGTATATTGAAAAGTTTATTTGTTTCAGAACATTAAGAGTTGGGAACAATGTATGAGGAAAAGTATAATTAGTACAGGGCATTTAGTGTGAGGAACCGTAGATATTGAGATGTTTATTTTCAAAGGACTTTGTGAAGGGAGGATGAGTGTATACTGGAATGTTTATAAATTACAGGAGTAATAGAGTGAGGAATAATGTATGAGGAAAAGTATATTTAGTATAGGACATTTAGTATGAGGAACAGTATATTTTGAGATGTTTATTTTTTAAAGGATGTTGAGAAGGGAGGAGAAGTGTATATTCGAAAGTTGATAAATTACAGAAGTACTATAGTGAGGAATAATGTAGGCTGAAAAGATTTTAGGTAGAAGACATTGAGAGTGATTAATAGTATATTTTGATAAGCTTATATGTTACAGGTCATTTTGAATGAGGAATAGTGTGTTTTGAAAGTTTCTCGATAACAGAACTTTCAGAGAGAAAAAACAGTTTGTATTGAAAAGTTTATTAATTATAGGACATTGGCAATGAAGAACTGTGTGTTTTTGTAACTTTGTTAATCACATAAGATTGGTAATTAGGAACAGTGTATATTGAAATATTTTTTAATATAATGACATTGAGAGCGAGGAAAAGTGTACATTGAAAGGTTGCTAATTGTTGGATATTGGGATTGAGGAAGAGTGTATATTGAAAACTTTATTAGTAAGATAACATTGGGAGTGACTAAGAGTATATATTGAAAAGTTTCTTTAATTACAGGAAATTGATAGTGAGGAACGGTGTATATTGAAGAGTTTATTAGTGAAAGGATACTGAGAGTGTTGAACAGTGTGTATTCCAAGGTTTATTAATTACAGGTCATTTTGAATGAGGAATAGTGTGTTTGAAAGTTTATTGTTTACAGAACCTTTAGAGAGAGAAACAGTGTGTATTGAAACGTATATTAATTATTGGACATTGGCAATGAAGAACTGTGTGTTTTTGTAACTTTGTTAAAGGATACTGAGAGTGTTGAACAGTGTGTATTCAAAGGATTATTAATTACAGGAGTATAAGAGTGAGGAATGGTGTATACTGAAAGATTTAGTTTTTTTTTAGAACACTTAAAGTGACTAACTGTGTATATATTAAATGCTTATTAATTACAAGACATTGATAATGGGGAGTAGTGAATTTTAAAATTTTTAAATTATAATACTTTGAGAGTGATTGACAGTGTATATTAAAAAGCTCATTAATTACAAGACATTTTGAGATAGGAAAAGTGTATCTTGAAAACTTTAATAATTACACAACATGAAGAAACAAGAACAGTGTATATTGAAAAGTATTAATTATAGGATATTGGGAATGAAGAATTGTGTTTTTTGTAACTTTATTAATTACGCTAGAATTGGAATAAGGAACAGTGTATATTGAAATATTTCTTAATATAATGAGATTGAGAGCGAGGAAAGGTGTACAGTGGAATGTTTGTTAATTATTGGACTTTGGAATTGAGAAAGAGTGGATATTGAAAACTTTATTAGTGAGACAACATTGCGGGTGACTATCAGTGTATATTGAAAAGTTTCTTTAATTACAGGACGTTGATAGTGAGGAACGGTGTATATTGAAAAGTTTATTAGTTAAAGGATACTGACAGTGTTGAAAAGTTTATTCAAAGGTTTTTTAATTACAGGAGTTTAAGAGTGAGGAATAGTGTATACTGAAAGATTTATTTGTTTTAGGACACTTAATGTGACTAACTGTGTATATATTAAAATCTTATTAATTACAAGACATTGATAATGGGGAGTAGTGAATTTCAAAAGTTTCTTTATTATAAGACATTGAGAGTGACTTACAGTGTATATTGAAAAGTTTAATAGTTTAAGAACATTAAGAGTTAGGAACAATGTATGAGGAAAAGTATATTTAGTACAGTGCATTTAGTATGAGGAACCGTATATATTGAGATGTTTATTTTTTAAAGGACGTTGAGAAGGGAGGATGAGTGTATATTCGAAAGTTGATAACTTACAGGAGTTGGAGAGTGAGGAATAATGTATACTGAAAAGAGTTTAGGTAGAAGACATTGAGAGTGATTAATAGTATATTCTGATAAGCTTATATTACAGGTCATTTTGAATGAGGAATAGTGTGTTTTGAAAGTTTATTGTTTACAGAACCTTTAGAGAGAGAAACAGTGTATTGAAACGTTTTATTAATTATATGACATTGGCAATGAAGAACTATGTGTTTTTGTAACTTTGTTAATCATGTAAGATTGATAATTAGGAGCAGTGTATATTGAAAAGTTTATTTGTTTCAGAACATTAAGAGTTGGGAACAATGTATGAGGAAAAGTATAATTAGTACAGGGCATTTAGTGTGAGGAACCGTAGATATTGAGATGTTTATTTTCAAAGGACTTTGTGAAGGGAGGATGAGTGTATACTGGAATGTTTATAAATTACAGGAGTAATAGAGTGAGGAATAATGTATGAGGAAAAGTATATTTAGTATAGGACATTTAGTATGAGGAACAGTATATTTTGAGATGTTTATTTTTTAAAGGATGTTGAGAAGGGAGGAGAAGTGTATATTCGAAAGTTGATAAATTACAGAAGTACTATAGTGAGGAATAATGTAGGCTGAAAAGATTTTAGGTAGAAGACATTGAGAGTGATTAATAGTATATTTTGATAAGCTTATATGTTACAGGTCATTTTGAATGAGGAATAGTGTGTTTTGAAAGTTTCTCGATAACAGAACTTTCAGAGAGAAAAACAGTTTGTATTGAAAAGTTTATTAATTATAGGACATTGGCAATGAAGAACTGTGTGTTTTTGTAACTTTGTTAATCACATAAGATTGGTAATTAGGAACAGTGTATATTGAAATATTTTTTAATATAATGACATTGAGAGCGAGGAAAAGTGTACATTGAAAGGTTGCTAATTGTTGGATATTGGGATTGAGGAAGAGTGTATATTGAAAACTTTATTAGTAAGATAACATTGGGAGTGACTAAGAGTATATATTGAAAAGTTTCTTTAATTACAGGAAATTGATAGTGAGGAACGGTGTATATTGAAGAGTTTATTAGTTAAAGGATACTGAGAGTGTTGAACAGTGTGTATTCCAAGGTTTATTAATTACAGGTCATTTTGAATGAGGAATAGTGTGTTTGAAAGTTTATTGTTTACAGAACCTTTAGAGAGAGAAACAGTGTGTATTGAAACGTATATTAATTATTGGACATTGGCAATGAAGAACTGTGTGTTTTTGTAACTTTGTTAAAGGATACTGAGAGTGTTGAACAGTGTGTATTCAAAGGATTATTAATTACAGGAGTATAAGAGTGAGGAATGGTGTATACTGAAAGATTTATTTTTTTAGAACACTTAAAGTGACTAACTGTGTATATATTAAATGCTTATTAATTACAAGACATTGATAATGGGGAGTAGTGAATTTTTAAAATTTTTTAAATTATAATACTTTGAGAGTGATTGACAGTGTATATTAAAAAGCTCATTAATTACAAGACATTTTGAGATAGGAAAAGTGTATCTTGAAAACTTTAATAATTACACAACATGAAGAGACAAGAACAGTGTATATTGAAAAGTATTAATTATAGGATATTGGGAATGAAGAATTGTGTTTTTTTGTAACTTTATTAATTACACTAGAATTGGAATAAGGAACAGTGTATATTGAAATATTTCTTAATATAATGAGATTGAGAGCGAGGAAAGGTGTACAGTGGAATGTTTGTTAATTATTGGACTTTGGAATTGAGAAAGAGTGGATATTGAAAACTTTATTAGTGAGACAACATTGCGGGTGACTATCAGTGTATATTCAAAAGTTTCTTTAATTACAGGACGTTGATAGTGAGGAACGGTGTATATTGAAAAGTTTATTAGTTAAAGGAGTTTAAGAGTGAGGAATAGTGTATACTGAAAGATTTATTTATTTTAGGACACTTAAAGTGACTTACTGTGTATATATTAAAAGCTTATTAATTACAAGACATTCATAATGAGGAGTAGTGAATTTCAAAAGTTTCTTTATTATAAGACATTGAGAGTGACTTACAGTGTATATTGAAAAGTTTAATAGTTTAAGAACATTAAGAGTTAGGAACAATGTATGAGGAAAAGTTTATTTAGTACAGTGCATTTAGTATGAGGAACCGTATATATTGAGATGTTTATTTTTTTTGAGAAGGGAGGATGAGTGTATATTCGAAAGTTGATAACTTACAGGAGTTGGAGAGTGAGGAATAATGTATACTGAAAAGAGTTTAGGTAGAAGACATTGAGAGTGATTAATAGTATATTCTGATAAGCTTATATTACAGGTCATTTTGAATGAGGAATAGTGTGTTTTGAAAGTTTATTGTTTACAGAACCTTTAGAGAGAGAAACAGTGTGTATTGAAACGTTTATTAATTATAGGACATTGGCAATGAAGAACTGTGTGTTTTGTAACTTTGTTAATCATGTAAGATTGATAATTAGGAAGAGTGTATATTGAAATATTTTTTAATATAATGACATTGAGAGCGAGGAAAAGTGTACATTGAAAGGTTGCTAATTGTTGGATATTGGGATTGAGGAAGAGTGTATATTGAAAACTTTATTAGTAAGATAACATTGGGAGTGACTAAGAGTATATATTGAAAAGTTTCTTTAATTACAGGAAATTGATAGTGAGGAACGGTGTATATTGAAGAGTTTATTAGTTAAAGGATGCTGAGAGTGTTGAACATTGTGTATTCCAAGGTTTATTAATTACAAGTCAGTTTGAGAGTGAGGAATAGTGTGTTTGAAAGTTTATTGTTTAAAGAACCTTGAGAGTGAGAAACAGTGTGTATTGAAACGTATATTAATTATTGGACATTGGCAATGAAGAACTGTGTATTTTGTAACTTTATTAAAGGATACTGAGAGTGTTGAACAGTGTGTATTGAAAGGTTTATGAATTACAGGAGTATAAGAGTGAGGAATGGTGTATACTGAAAGATTTATTTTTTTAGGACACTTAAAGTGACTAACTGTGTATATATTAAATGCTTATTAATTACAAGACATTGATAATGGGGAGTAGTGAATTTTAAAATTTTCTAAATTATAATACTTTGAGAGTGATTGACAATGTATATTAAAAAGCTCATTAATTACAAGACATTTTGAGATAGGAAAAGTGTATCTTGAAAACTTTAATAATTACACAACATGAAGAGACAAGAACAGTGTATATTGAAAAGTATTAATTATAGGATATTGGGAATGAAGAATTGTGTTTTTTTGTAACTTTATTAATTACACTAGAATTGGAATAAGGAACAGTGTATATTGAAATATTTCTTAATATAATGAGATTGAGAGCGAGGAAAGGTGTACAGTGGAATGTTTGTTAATTATTGGACTTTGGAATTGAGAAAGAGTGGATATTGAAAACTTTATTAGTGAGACAACATTGCGGGTGACTATCAGTGTATATTGAAAAGTTTCTTTAATTACAGGACGTTGATAGTGAGGAACGGTGTATATTGAAAAGTTTATTAGTTAAAGGAGTTTAAGAGTGAGGAATAGTGTATACTGAAAGATTTATTTATTTTAGGACACTTAAAGTGACTTACTGTGTATATATTAAAAGCTTATTAATTACAAGACATTCATAATGAGGAGTAGTGAATTTCAAAAGTTTTATTATAAGACATTGAGAGTGACTTACAGTGTATATTGAAAAGTTTAATAGTTTAAGAACATTAAGAGTTAGGAACAATGTATGAGGAAAAGTATATTTAGTACAGTGCATTTAGTATGAGGAACAGTATATATTGAGATGTTTATTTTTTTTAAAGGACGTTGAGAAGGAGGATGAGTGTATATTCTGAAAGTTGATAAATTACAGGAGTTGGAGAGTGAGGAATAATGTATACTGAAAAGAGTTTAGGTAGAAGACATTGAGAGTGATTAATAGTATATTTTGATAAGCTTATATTACAGGTCATTTTGAATGAGGAATAGTGTGTTTTGAAAGTTTATTGTTTACAGAACCTTTAGAGAGAGAAACAGTGTGTATTGAAACGTTTATTAATTATATGACATTGGCAATGAAGAACTATGTGTTTTTGTAACTTTGTTAATCATGTAAGATTGATAATTAGGAGCAGTGTATATTGAAATATTTTTTAATATAATGACATTGAGAGTGAGGAAAAGTGTACATTGAAAGGTTGCTAATTATTGGATATTGGGATTGAGGAAGAGTGTATATTGAAAACTTTATTAGTAAGATAACATTGGGAGTGACTAAGAGTATATATTGAAAAGTTTCTTTAATTACAGGAAATTGATAGTGAGGAACGGTGTATATTGAAGAGTTTATTAGTTAAAGGATACTGAGAGTGTTGAACAGTGTGTATTCCAAGGTTTATTAATTACAGGTCATTTTGAATGAGGAATAGTGTGTTTGAAAGTTTATTGTTTACAGAACCTTTAGAGAGAGAAACAGTGTGTATTGAAACGTATATTAATTATTGGACATTGGCAATGAAGAACTGTGTGTTTTTTGTAACTTTGTTAAAGGATACTGAGAGTGTTGAACAGTGTGTATTCAAAGGTTTATTAATTACAGGAGTATAAGAGTGAGGAATAGTGTATACTGAAAGATTTATTTTTTTAGAACACTTAAAGTGACTAACTGTGTATATATTAAATGCTTATTAATTACAAGACATTGATAATGGGGAGTAGTGAATTTTTAAAATTTTTTAAATTATAATACTTTGAGAGTGATTGACAGTGTATATTAAAAAGCTCATTAATTACAAGACATTTTGAGATAGGAAAAGTGTATCTTGAAAACTTTAATAATTACACAACATGAAGAAACAAGAACAGTGTATATTGAAAAGTATTAATTATAGGATATTGGGAATGAAGAATTGTGTTTTTTTTGTAACTTTATTAATTATTTGCTAGAATTGGAATAAGGAACAGTGTATATTGAAATATTTCTTAATTTCATGAGATTGAGAGCTTTGAGGAAAGGTGTACAGTGGAATGTTTGTTAATTATTGGACTTTGGAATTGAGAAAGAGTGGATATTGAAAACTTTATTAGTGAGACAACATTGCGGGTGACTATCAGTGTATATTGAAAAGTTTCTTTAATTACAGGACGTTGATAGTGAGGAGAAACAGTGTGTATTGAAAGCGTTTATTGTATATTGAAAAGTTTATTAGTTAAAGGATACTGACAGTGTTGAAAAGTTTATTCAAAGGTTTTTTAATTACAGGAGTTTAAGAGTGAGGAATAGTGTATACTGAAAGATTTATTTGTTTTAGGACACTTAATGTGACTAACTGTGTATATATTAAAATCTTATTAATTACAAGACATTGATAATGGGGAGTAGTGAATTTTAAAATTTTCTAAATTTACAAAAGTTTCTTTATTATAAGACATTGAAATAGAGTGACTTACAGTGTATATTGAAAAGTTTATTAGTTTAAGAACATTAAGAGTTAGGAACAATGTATGAGGAAAAGTATATTTAGTACAGTGCATTTAGTATGAGGAACAGTATATATTGAGATGTTTATTTTTAAAGGACGTTGAGAAGGGAGGATGAGTGTATATTGAAAGTTGATAAATTACAGGAGTTGGAGAGTGAGGAATAATGTATACTGAAAAGAGTTTAGGTAGAAGACATTGAGAGTGATTAATAGTATATTCTGATAAGCTTATATTACAGGTCATTTTGAATGAGGAATAGTGTGTTTTGAAAGTTTATTAATTATAGAACCTTTAGAGAGAGAAACAGTGTGTATTGAAACGTTTATTAATTATATGACATTGGCAATGAAGAACTATGTGTATTTTGAAAACTTTGTTAATCATGTAATGATTGATAATTAGGAGCAGTGTATATTGAAAAGTTTATTTGTTTCAGAACATTAAGAGTTGGGAACAATGTATGAGGAAAAGTATAATTAGTACAGGGCATTTAGTGTGAGGAACCGTAGATATTGAGATGTTTATTTTCAAAGGACTTTGTGAAGGGAGGATGAGTGTATACTGGAATGTTTATAAATTACAGGAGTAATAGAGTGAGGAATAATGTATGAGGAAAAGTATATTTAGTATAGGACATTTAGTATGAGGAACAGTATATTTTGAGATGTTTATTTTTTTAAAGGATGCTGAGAAGGGAGGAGAAGTGTATATATTGAAAAGTTGATAAATTACAGAAGTACTATAGTGAGGAATAATGTAGGCTGAAAAGATTTTAGGTAGAAGACATTGAGAGTGATTAATAGTATATTTTGATAAGCTTATATGTTACAGGTCATTTTGAATGAGGAATAGTGTGTTTTGAAAGTTTTCGATAACAGAACTTTCAGAGAAAAAACAGTTTGTATTGAAAAGTTTATTAATTATAGGACATTGGCAATGAAGAACTGTGTGTTTTGTAACTTTGTTAATCACATAAGATTGGTAATTAGGAACAGTGTATATTGAAATATTTTTTAATATAATGACATTGAGAGCGAGGAAAAGTGTACATTGAAAGGTTGCTAATTGTTGGATATTGGGATTGAGGAAGAGTGTATATTGAAAACTTTATTAGTAAGATAACATTGGGAGTGACTAAGAGTATATATTGAAAAGTTTCTTTAATTACAGGAAATTGATAGTGAGGAACGGTGTATATTGAAGAGTTTATTAGTTAAAGGATACTGAGAGTGTTGAACAGTGTGTATTCCAAGGTTTATTAATTACAGGTCATTTTGAATGAGGAATAGTGTGTTTGAAAGTTTATTGTTTACAGAACCTTTAGAGAGAGAAACAGTGTGTATTGAAACGTATATTAATTATTGGACATTGGCAATGAAGAACTGTGTGTTTTGTAACTTTGTTAAAGGATACTGAGAGTGTTGAACAGTGTGTATTCAAAGGATTATTAATTACAGGAGTATAAGAGTGAGGAATGGTGTATACTGAAAGATTTATTTTTTTTAGAACACTTAAAGTGACTAACTGTGTATATATTAAATGCTTATTAATTACAAGACATTGATAATGGGGAGTAGTGAATTTTTAAAATTTTTTAAATTATAATACTTTGAGAGTGATTGACAGTGTATATTAAAAAGCTCATTAATTACAAGACATTTTGAGATAGGAAAAGTGTATCTTGAAAACTTTAATAATTACACAACATGAAGAAACAAGAACAGTGTATATTGAAAAGTATTAATTATAGGATATTGGGAATGAAGAATTGTGTTTTTTTGTAACTTTATTAATTACGCTAGAATTGGAATAAGGAACAGTGTATATTGAAATATTTCTTAATTTCATGAGATTGAGAGCGAGGAAAGGTGTACAGTGGAATGTTTGTTAATTATTGGACTTTGGAATTGAGAAAGAGTGGATATTGAAAACTTTATTAGTGAGACAACATTGCGGGTGACTATCAGTGTATATTGAAAAGTTTCTTTAATTACAGGACGTTGATAGTGAGGAACGGTGTATATTGAAAAGTTTATTAGTTAAAGGATACTGACAGTGTTGAAAAGTTTATTCAAAGGTTTTTTAATTACAGGAGTTTAAGAGTGAGGAATAGTGTATACTGAAAGATTTATTTGTTTTAGGACACTTAATGTGACTAACTGTGTATATATTAAAATCTTATTAATTACAAGACATTGATAATGGGGAGTAGTGAATTTCAAAAGTTTCTTTATTATAAGACATTGAGAGTGACTTACAGTGTATATTGAAAAGTTTAATAGTTTAAGAACATTAAGAGTTAGGAACAATGTATGAGGAAAAGTATATTTAGTACAGTGCATTTAGTATGAGGAACCGTATATATTGAGATGTTTATTTTTTAAAGGACGTTGAGAAGGGAGGATGAGTGTATATTCGAAAGTTGATAACTTACAGGAGTTGGAGAGTGAGGAATAATGTATACTGAAAAGAGTTTAGGTAGAAGACATTGAGAGTGATTAATAGTATATTCTGATAAGCTTATATTACAGGTCATTTTGAATGAGGAATAGTGTGTTTTGAAAGTTTATTGTTTACAGAACCTTTAGAGAGAGAAACAGTGTGTATTGAAACGTTTATTAATTATATGACATTGGCAATGAAGAACTGTGTGTTTTTGTAACTTTGTTAATCATGTAAGATTGATAATTAGGAGCAGTGTATATTGAAATATTTTTTAATATAATAACGTTGAGAGCGAGGAAAAGTGTACACTGGAAGGTTGCTAATTATTGGACATTGGGTTTGAGGAAGAGTGTATATTGTAAACTTTATTAGTAAGGCAACATTGGGAGTGACTAACAGTATATATTGAAAATTTCTTTAATTACAGGACATTGAGAGTGAGCAATGGTATATATTGAAGAGTTTATTAGTTAAAGGATGCTGAGAGTGTGGAACATTGTGTATTGGTAAGTTTATCAATTACAAGAGTTTGAGAGTGAGGAACGGTGTATATTGATGAGTTTATTAGTTAAAGGATTTTGAGAGTGTGGAACATTGTGTATTGGGAAGTTTATCAATTACAAGAGCTTGAGAGTGAGGAACGGTGTATATTGATGAGTTTATTAGTTAAAGGATACTGAGAGTGTTGAACTGTGTGTATTGAAAGGTTTATGAATTACAGGAGTTTAAGAGTTAGGAATAGTGTATACTGAAAGATTTATTTTTTTTAGGACACTTGAAGTGACTAACTGTGTATATACTAAAATCTTATTAATTACAAGACATTGATAATGGAGAGTAGTGAATTTTTAAAATTTTCTAAATTACAGTACTTTGAGAGTTATTAACAATGTATATTGAAAAGCTCATTAATTTCAAGACATTTTTAAATAGGAAAAGTGTATGTTGAAAAGTTTATTACTTTCAGAACATTAAGAGTTAGGAACAATGTATGAGGAAAAGTATCTTTAGTATAGGACATTTAGTATGAGGAACAGTATATTTTGAGATGTTTATTTTTTAAAGGATGTTGGGAAGGGAGGATGAGTGTATATTCGAAAGTTGATAAATTACAGAAGTAGTAGAGTGAGGAATAATGTAGACTGAAAAGATTTTAGGTAGAAGACATTGAGAGTGATTAATAGTATATTTTGATAAGCTTATATGTTACAGGTCATTTTGAATGAGGAATAGTGTGTTTTGAAAGTTTCGATAACAGAACTTTCAGAGAGAAAACAGTTTGTATTGAAAAGTTTATTAATTATAGGACATTGGCAATGAAGAACTGTGTGTTTTTGTAACTTTGTTAATCACATAAGATTGGTAATTAGGAACAGTGTATATTGAAATATTTTTTAATATAATGACATTGAGAGGGAGGAAAAGTGTACATTGAAAGGTTGCTAATTGTTGGATATTGGGATTGAGGAAGAGTGTATATTGAAAACTTTATTAGTAAGATAACGTTGGGAGTGACTAAGAGTATATATTGAAAAGTTTCTTTAATTACAGGAAATTGATAGTGAGCAACGGTGTATATTGAAGAGTTTATTAGTTAAAGGATAGTGAGAGTGTTGAACAGTGTGTATTGAAAGGTTTATGAATTACAGGAGTTTAAGAGTTAGGAATAGTGTATACTGAAAGATTTATTTGTTTTAGGACACTTAATGTGACTAAATGTGTATATATTAAAAGCTTATTAATTACAAGACATTGATAATGGGGAGTAGTGAATTTTTGAAATTTTCTAAATTACAATACTTTGAGAGTGATTAAAAATGTATGTTAAAAATTTCATTAATTACAAGACATTGTGAGATAGAAAAAGTGTATCTTGAAAACTTTAATAATAACACGACATGAAGAGACAGGAACAGTGTATATTGAAAAGTTTATTAGTTTCAGAACATTTAGCTTATGAACAATGTATGAGGAAAAGTATATTTAGTACAGAGCATTTAGTATGAGGAACAGTATGTATTGAGATATTTATTATTTAAAGGACGTTGAGAAGGGAGGATGAGTGTATACTGTAATGTTTATAAATTACAGGAGTAGGAGAGTGAGGAATAATGTATACCTGAAAAGTTTTTGAGTTATAAGACATTGAGAGTGAGTAATAGTGTATTTTGATAAGCTAATATGTTGCAGGAGATTTTGACTGGGGAACAGTGTGTATTGAAAGTTTATTAATTATAGGTCATTTGGAATGAAGAACTGTAATTTTTTGTAACTTTATTAATTATGCTAGAATGGGAATTAGGAACAGTGTATATTGAAATATTTCTTAATATAATGATATTGAGAGCGAGGAAAAGTGTATATTGGAAGGTTGCTAATTATTGGACATTGGGATTGAGGAAGAGTGTATATTGAAAACTTCATTTGTAATACAACATTGGGAGTGACTAACAGTATATATTGAAAAGTTTCGTTAATTATAGGACGTTGATAGTGAGGAACGGTGTATATTGAAGAGTTTATTAGTTAAAGGATACTGAGAGTGTTGAACAGTGTGTATTCAAAGGTTTATTAATTACAGGAGTATAAGAGTGAGGAATGGTGTATACTGAAAGATTTATTTTTTTTAGAACACTTAAAGTGACTAACTGTGTATATATTAAATGCTTATTAATTTCAAGACATTGATATTGGGAAGTAGTGAAATTTTAAAATTTTTTAAATTATAATACTTTGAGAGTGATTGACAGTGTATATTAAAAAGCTCATTAATTACAAGACATTTTGAGATAGGAAAAGTGTATCTTGAAAACTTTAATAATTACACTACATGAAGAGACAAGAACAGTGTATATTGAAAAGTATTAATTATAGGATATTGGGAATGAAGAACTGTGTTTTTTTGTAACTTTATTAATTATGCTAGAATGGGAATAAGGAATAGTGTATATTGAAATATTTCTTAATATAATGAGATTGAGAGCGAGGAAAGGTGTTCAGTGGAATGTTTGTTAATTATTTGACTTTGGAATTGAGAAAGAGTGGATATTGAAAACTTTATTAGTAAGACAACATTGGGGGTGACTATCAGTGTATATTGAAAAGTTTCTTTAATTACAGGACGTTGATAGTGAGGAACGGTGTATATTGAAAAGTTTATTAGTTAAAGGATACTGAGAGTGTTGAACAGTGTGTATTCAAAGGCTTATTAATTACAGGAGTTTAAAAGTGAGGAATAGTGTATAGTGAAAGATTTATTTTTTTTAGGACACTTGAAGTGACTAACTGTGTATATATTAAAATCTTATTAATTACAAGACATTGATAATGGAGAGTAGTGAATTTTTAAAATTTTTTAAATTACAGTACTTTGAGAGTTATTAACAATGTATATTGAAAAGCTCATTAATTTCAAGACATTTTTAAATAGGAAAAGTGTATGTTGAAAACTTTAATAATTGCTCGACATGAAGTGACAGGGACAGTGTATATTGAAAAGTTTATTAGTTTCAGAACATTAAGAGTTAGGAACAATGTATGAGGAAAAGTATATTTAGTACAGGGCATTTAGTGTGAGGAACTGTATATATTGAGATGTTTATTTTCAAAGGACTTTGAGAAGGGAGGATGAGTGTATACTGGAATGTTTATAAATTACAGGAGTAATAGAGTGAGGAATAATGTATACTGAAAAGTTTTTGAGTTATAAGACATTGAGAGTGATTAATAGTATATTTTGATAAGCTTATACGTTGCAGGACATTTTGACTGGGAAACAGTGTGTATTGAAAGTATTAATTGTAGGACATTGGCAATGAAGAACTGTGTGTTTTTGTAACTTTGTTAATCACGTAAGAATGGTAATTAGGAACAGTGTATATTGAAATATTTCTTAATATAATGAGATTGAGAGCCAGGAAAGGTGTACACTGGAAGGTTTGTTAATTATTGGACTTTGGGTTTGAGGAAGAGTGTATATTGTAAACTTTATTAGTAAGGCAACATTGGGAGTGACTAAAAGTATATATTGAAAAGTTTCTTTAATTACAGGACATTGAGAGTGAGCAATGGTATATATTGAAGAGTTTATTAGTTAAAGGATGCTGAGAGTGTGGAACATTGTGTATTGGGAAGTTTATTAATTACAAGAGTTTGAGAGTGAGGAACGGTGTATATTGATGAGTTTATTAGTTAAAGGATACTGAGAGTGTTGAACAGTGTGTATTGAAAGGTTTAAGAGTTAGGAATAGTGTATACTGAAAGATTTATTTGTTTTAGGACACTTAATGTGACTAACTGTGTATATATTAAAAGTTTATTAATTATAGGTCATTGGTAATGAAGAACTGTGATTTTTTGTAACTTTATTAATTATGCTAGAATGGGAATTAGGAACAGTGTATATTGAAATATTTCTTAATATAATGATATTGAGAGCGAGGAAAAGTGTATATTGGAAGGTTGCTAATTATTGGACATTGGGATTGAGGAAGAGTGTATATTGAAAACTTCATTTCTAAGAGAACATTGGGAGTGACTAACAGTATATATTGAAAAGTTTCGTTAATTACAGGACGTTGATAGTGAGGAACGGTGTATATTGAAGAGTTTATTAGTTAAACGATACTGAGAGTGTTGAACAGTGTATTCAAAGGTTTTTTAATTAATTAATTTTTTAATTTTAAATAACTTTATTAGTAAGACAACATTGGGTGTGACTATCAGTGTATATTGAAAAGTTTCATTAATTACAGGATATTGAGAGTGAGCAATGGTATATATTGCAGAGTTTATTAGTTAAAGGATGCTGAGAGTGTGGAACATTGTGTATTGGGAAGTTTATCAATTACAAGAGTTTGAGAGTGAGGAACGGTGTATATTGATGAGTTTATTAATTACAGGAGTTTAAGTGTCAGGAATAGTGTATACTGAAAGATTTATTTATTTTAGGACACTTAAAGTGACTTACTGTGTATATATTAAAAGCTTATTAATTACAAGACGTTGATAATGGGGAGTAGTGAATTTTTAAAATTTTCTAAATTACAATACTTTGAGAGTTATTAACAATGTATTTTGAAAAGCTCATTAATTACAAGACATATTTAAATAGGAAAAGTGTATCTTGAAAACTTTAATAATAACACGGCATGAAGAGACAGGAACAGTGTATATTCAAAAGTTTATTAGTTTCAGAATATTAAGCGTTAGGAACAATGTATGAGGAAAAGTATATTTAGTACAGGGCATTTAGTATGAGAAACCGTATATATTGAGATGTTTATTTTTTAAAGGATGTTGAGAAGGGAGGATGAGTGTATATTCGAAAGTTGATAAATTACAGGAGTGGGAAAGTGAGGAATAATGTATACTGAAAAGATTTTAGGTAGAAGACATTGAGAGTGATTAATAGTATATTCTGATAAGCATATATATTACAGGACATTTTGACCGAGGAACAGTGTGTATTGAATGTTTATTATTTACAGAACCTTTAGCGAGAGAAACAGTGTATATTGTAAAGTTTTTAATTATAGGACATTGGGAATGAAGAACTGTGTTTTTTTGTAACTTTATTAATCACGTAAGATTGGGAATTAGGAAAAGTGTATATTGAAATATTTCTTAATATAATGACATTGAGAGCGAGGAAAAGTGTACACTGGAGAATTTGCTAATTTTGGACCTTGGGATTGAGGAAGAGTGTATATTGAAAACTTTATTAGTAAGACAACATTGGGAGTGACTAACAGAATATTTTGAAAAATTTATTAGTTAAAGGATTCTGAGTGTGTGACAGTGTGTATTGAGAAGTTTATCAATTACAAGAGTTTGAGAGCGACGAACGGTGTATATATAAGAGTTTCTTAGTTAAAGTATACTGATAGTGTGGAACAGTGTGTGTTGAAAAGTTTATTAATTAGAGAAGTTTGCGAGTGAGTAACAGTGCATACTGATAGCTTTATTCATTTTAGGACACTTAAAGTGACTAACTGTGTATATATTAAAAGCTTATTAATTACAAGATATTGATAATGAGAAGAAGTGAATTTTTAAAAGTTTCTTAATTACAAGACATTGAGAGTGATTAACAATGTATATTGAAAAGCTCATTATTACAAGACATTTTGAGATAGGAAAAGTTTAATTATTACACGACATAGAGAGTGAGGAACATTGTACATTAGAAAGTTTAATAGTTCAGCATATTGGGAATGAAAAAATGTGCATATTGAAAAGTTTATTAATTACAGAACATTGGGATGCTGCTAACGTTTTGATAATCCAATATAATTATAATCTTCTATTAAAACATTTGTTTTGTATTTGACAAATTACTTTCTTTTATTACAAAAACGACATTATGTACACAAAATAAACATATTGAACATGGATTCAAGTTATGTTTTGGGACATATATTGTTTTAGTTAAATATTTTAGGTCTTTTTTAGTAATAATGCGTCGCACACCGATGTACAATTGTTTGTTTTTCAATTTTGCGGATACCTGAACGAGGGCTTTAAGCGTTATTCGTTTCTAATTTTGAAATGATATACTGGAGGTAAGACAGCTATTCAATACTATTTGTCTTAAATGTGTGAGCTGATCTTTTAAAACGAGTAGTAGGATTTCGCAGCAAATTCAATGCTGTTTAATGCACTAAAAACCATGAAAGTTTGAATGAAGTGTCTTATTATAACAATCTGTTTCAACAAAAATAAACATCTTTAAAATGTTAAGGAAACAATAAAAGGAAACTTTAAAACCCTTTTGTTCTATTACTTTTACAAAGATTTTTATTATCAACTCCTTCTTCATTAGTAATTTCGTCTTCAGGACAAGCTACACAGGCGTCAGCAGCATAAGATGTCATGTAAGTCCCTCCTGGGCACGGCAAGCAGTGAGTTTGAAATCCATTGTCATAGTGACCAGGAGGACATGGATCTGAAGCGTTAAAAGTACATAACTAGGCATTTATTTAACCCAGTGTTAATTTTTATTGTTCTAACAACGTCTTTAGTATTAAAAAAATGTATTTGTTGAACTAAAATTCCATATTTATAAAAGTCTTTTATCGATTTGTGTTTAATGTGAACAGTTTAAAGTAATTGAGTATCATATATACTTACAACACCTGTCAGCATCTATCTCTTCGGTATCCTCGAGTACAGTTGAGATTCTGGGCTGGAACATACACTGGAGAAAACAACAGAGTTGATATTTTTATTAGCACGTTTTGTGTCACCATTGGAATTTTAAGGTTTTTCACAATGAGCACGACGCACTAGTTATAATATTAATTATGACTCACTCTGTAAAATAACAACATAAATGTTACTTTTCGTGAGAAAAATAAAACGTGTCGTGCTTCAAAACAGTTTTTTAATGGAGTTAACTAATGAAACTAATCACACAAACTTGGAAATTTATGAAATTACACACGATTTTTTTTTATAATATGTTATATCTATAGGTACATTTGATTTCCGTTGGTGTTTCCCTTGTAAAATACTTATTTGTCACAGTTAAACGTGAAACTGTTGTAACTGTTTGTGTTAATGTCAGTTATGAAAATGCAGGTTCTTTTGGGAATATTACGTTGGTAAAATGTATCAGTAAATGACTGTGTCTTGCAAACAACAAAATATCAAATAATATCCTTATAATGCAGAAATTGGATGAAATATATTCCGAGTAAATTTTCCATTTAAATTTAATATAAAAGCAAATACTTAATTTTTTGTGGATTTATCAAGATAAACAAAATTGGGATCTGATACCTTTCACTGTAAATTTAAAGTATTGTTTATTTAGAATATGTTCTTAAAAAACTTCGTAGATATGATTTGTATCTTTACAGTTCATAAGGTTCTTCTTCAATATACAGAAGTTGAGTTCATTATATCAAAATTACTTTGGAGCCTCATCACTTCTCTCTACAGGTTTACCATAATCCATCTCGTCTTTGATCACATAGAAATCTATAATTACTAGATCAGTCACGTGACTGGTATGTCTGTGTGTACAGTAATATGCATATCTATCTAATTTCTCAGCGGTTAGAAGACTGATATATTTTTTACGTACCGTCGCCTGGGACACTTCAGCGGTTTTTATCTCTGACATTTGTGTTCGTATGACTTGTTGCAGGCTTTTTTCCGAATTGTTCTGGCGAACCAAAATTATTTTTTCGATGCTCTTAAGTACAATAAATATCTTTGTTTCGAAAAATTTAAATTCTCACGTGAATATATTTTCATGATTTGTGCATATAAAAATTTACATTGAAAAGGTCTGTTACATACCTTTCCCAAAAGCAACCAATTTTCGGTTACATCACACCATTTACGAAATGTTAAGCTATGTTACAAAGATGTTCTGATAATTTCTGTTCTGACGTGACTTTATATCAGATTGAGCCACATTATATTTCAGGTTGCATATTCAAAACTGTTTTGGTATGGCTTACTAATCCCTATAAACTATAAAGTATTATTGCTATGAACATCAGTGGCAGCCTCTGACTAATAATGTCTGTTTATTACAGGAGTACCGATAAGATTATGAGTTCGTTTTCATCACTGCCCTGAAATAGCTCTTTTCGTGGCATCTTTAGCATCAACTGATGGAATGTGATGCATCTTCCAAGAGTATATTATAGCTGTCAATATCAACATCTGCACCTTGGAGTTGGGCAATATCACTCATTACTGGAGTCCTGATTAGAACCAGTATATGGACGAACAAAGGGTCGTAGGATTTATCTTTAGAATGTGTAGTATTGATGGTAACATTTATAATAATTATATGTCGATATATTTACCAATAGTTATTCCTGCTCATACCACACTTCCTCTCATTAAAATTAAGAAAAACTGATTTCATGTTATTTCTAAAGTAATTCCTTGTAGGTATATTTAACATGAGTGTAATAATCTATTTCATGCATTTATATTTCAGAGGAACCAACTTGAAACTAATAAACCTTGCAGACATTCTACAATGGGTAATTTAAAACTTTTTATTTCAGAATTTGTTTACAATTCGACGTTTTTAGGTTATAAAGCGATTAGGAAGAAGATTTGAAATAACGGTGATATAGAGAAACCTCAGTCAACAACACGATACTCACCCAGTCAATAACTCAAATACAACAAACAAAATACCTAAATTCTTGTAAAAAAAATAAAGCAAATACAATACCAATGTCATTTATAAAATACTTTATGGCAACTTCCACGTATTTTACGTCGGAGAAACAAGCCCAAAACTAAAAACAACATTCATGTAACACAATAAAATAGAATCTCACGTTTTTAAATTAACACTGCAACTCAAATAAATGTACTACAGATGACATTTAAATACTAAACAGAGAATCCAACATCACTAGACAATAAATCAAATAATTTCTTGTAATACAAGAGCAAACACACGTTAAACAAACATAAAGAAATACATTTATATCTATATTAATAAACTTCAATAAATCTTGTTCGATGTATTATAATTTGAAGATGATACTTATAATTTACAAAATATTCTGAGAATACTAAGAGTAATGCAGATAGTATTAAGTATTAATAGGAAATTACACGAAGGTTGTTAAAATCTATCATATGAAGATAGGACCGTTCAATTTTCATTATAATTAAATGATATAAAATATAACGTATCGTTTTCTGAACGAAAATGATAAAAACACAGTTTAATTAACGTAGATGGGAGTATTTTAAAATTCCTATCTGGTGCAGTTACAACAGTTTGATCAGCAGAGAAAATTCCATAAATAAATTATTTACTTTGTAGGTGAACAAACGAATAATATGAATTATTTGACTCAACCAACTGAATACCATGATTAGAAAAGTATGTAGATCATTGGTAAGTATCTCTAATATATCAATACATAGAGAACAACAAAATAAAATATATAAAACAAGAGCTGAGATGTTAGTTTTCAATGACAAAATTCAGAATAATTGACAATAGTTAGCTTTTACAGTGGAAAACAGTAGATGGGAGTTAGCTAAGTTAGTACAAGCACTGTATGTGACCGCAAATAGAAAGTTAAGTTCTTGCTTTCTACTCTAAGTAAGCTATCAAATCTATTAAACAAAAGCAAAATATTACCTCACACTTTCAGTTTGTGGTCCCTACACAGTTATCAGATTTTCATTTATTACACGAGGACTGACATTACTACAGCTACAATTAGAGGTACCTTGAAAATGTTCAAACAAATTGGAAAGAAATGCACTTATTGTAGCTGTATTAATATCAGTCCACGTGTAATACATGAAAATCTGACAACTATATGTAGGCACCTTAAACTGTAAGTGTGATGTAATCTTTCGCTTTTGTCTGATATATTTGATAGCTTACTTGGAGTAGAAAGCAAGAACTTAACTTTGTAATTAACTGTAGAGAATGAAAAGCTTTTCGAATGATCAAGCACACATAGTTTTTCTTATAGCAAAACCACATCGGGCTATTTACTGTGTCCACCGAGGGCAATCGAACTCTTGATCTTGGCGTTGTAAATTCATAGACTTACCGCTGTCCCATCGGGAGACTATTTCATTAAAACAATAACTCCATGATCATCGTTATTTAATGTTAAATGTTAACTGATTTTATCTGTTGTCAGTCCAAAACTGGTTGCTTATCAGTTCGATTATAAGACTATAATCGTAACGTTTTTTAATGAATGATTAAATGGTACCGTAGATTATATTACACGTTTTTAAGCTGCGAGTTTTTGTTTCTATTTTTCTTTGTAAATATGCACTCTACTTAAACTAAACACATACTTATACGACTTGGATTTAAACCTATTCATAAAGAATGTGATAAAACAACGTATTTGCAAGTCATTTGAAAATATTGAACCACAAGAATAATAGAATCAATTTAAAAGAAAGCACCAGTTTTAATAAATGAAGTTTTAATGAAAATTCCTTTTAACCAAATAAGTTCTTTAGTCGCATTTATTCTAGTTTAAACATTAAATCATCGGGCGTGTAATATCATCGCTTCGCCAACTTAAATATTTTCAACCCATCCTATACATATTTTACAACGCATAAAGAAAAAATATTTTTGATCGCTATAAATGAGACCGACTAACGGGTTCTAGCATTAAAGAAATTTCCTAAAACGAGATTTTCGCACACCACTGTCTTAAAATCGGTAATGAGCAAATTGAGAAAAATGAGGCAGAAATATTTGCGAGCAAATGTGACGTTAAACATAATTATTAGGCTTCACTAGCCTCTGCACTCTCCATCAAAACTTTACACTATTAAACAAACATCCGTTTATGGTAAGAACGAAAATATCTAATTTGTATACGTAAAAATAAATGTAGAGCAAAGTTGTTTATGTTTGTGTGTTTTTTTTTTAGCAAAACGTCGGGCTATCCGCTAAGTTCACGGAGGTGATTCGTAGTAGACTTACCTCTGTACTAGAGGTGGGCAGAGCTAAGCCAGAAAAAAAAAGAGAATCGAACAGCAGTGGTATTAACAGTTTGAAACTACTGTATAGAAGCTTTAAAAAGATTGAAAGTGTAGTGTATCAGTAAGATATATTTACAGTTACAAATTTCTAACCAAATCTTTGAATTCCTAAGGCTGATTTGTCAGAGAGTATCTTGTTTACTTTTAGCCTCGTTAACTACCAAGCTCTCTCTGTAAGAGAAAAATAAGGAATTCCATAGCTCTAACCAATTAATACAAATAAATATGACAAACATACAGTAAGATTGATAAAATATTGGTTATCGATTTTTTATTGGCAGTTAAACTAATTTCAAATATTTTACAAACGATAATCACCCCACGCTAGTACAGCGGTAAGTCTACGGATTTACAACCCTAAAATCAGGGGTTCGATTCCCCTCGGTGGGCTCAGCAGATAGCCCGTTGTGGCTTTGCTAAAAGGAAAACACACACAAACGATAATTAATGACAGAATTAATTTTCTTTTTTCTTTGTATGAACATCCGGCTTGGTTGTTTACTAAAACATAACACATTGATATAAAATTCTATTGTGAAATAATTAAGTTAAAAGTGATACTATTGTCATCATAATCTTACGTATACATGGGCAATATAAATAATTTTGTAGTCAATACACATGTAGAAACGGGCAAATTTACATAATGTCTGAATAAAACAATATGTAAATCAAGATTTACACTATTTATACAAAAGTTATTCAAAAGTTTTGAAAGTAAGTACTTTATCGAGATTTGCGACAGTAATATAAATCCCTTTCACGTATCAGCCCCCAAATATATTCTCCCATTATGTTTTCGTTGTACGCTCCCAAGTCACAAAAGCAAAGTTTGAAGAGAAGAATAATCCTTTTCCATTTACTCTAGGCATAAGCAATTAGGAAATAACATTTTGTCCCCAGGAACAAGAAAAGGTAATAATTTTCTTACATAGTGTAATCTTATGTACACACAGACAATTATTTTTATAATCAATACACATGGTGAAATATCAAACGAAAAGGTTATGGCTGAAAGAATTTAAAAGCAAGATGAACGATTCAGATTTAGATGTTATTTCTGTTAAATTAGTATCGTTTAATAAATGGAAATGTGGTCTAAAAAAAAAACTTTGAATTTATCTCTGACATCAGGTTTGTAATCGCCTTCACGATTTTTGCATGTGTAAATTCCTTCGTCTTCAAATTGGAAATTAGTTAGCACTAATTCGCCACCGTATTTTATTTGCGTTCTCTCACTATTAATAACTTGTTCATTGAGATTTGAGTACCAAATAACTGGTTCTTCTCTCGCTCTTTTATAAGCTTGGTTTGAACATATTAATGTGAGAGTAGAACCACGTTCAGTCTCGTAGACGAATGTAAAACCTGAAACAGGCAGGAAAATACCGAAAATATAAAATAATTGAGTGTAATTAGCCATTGAATTCTCTGCACTGTACGCTTTGTAAGTCACTTTCTGTATTGTTTCTAAGTGAAATATCAGTGTTACAATGCGCACAAAGTATTCTTGTTTGAATGACGTCAATGAACTGAAGTGACATTGTTAGGTGGAAGTTTTACTATCAATAATGATTGCAAAATTTATTGCTTTCTGTAGTGCGAAAGACGCTTGAACTGAGAAATTATATTCATGTTTACGTGATGCATAATTTAGATTTAATAAACAATAACAACACTTGCCTAAGAGTTCAACTTGAAATTTAGGTAAAAGCAAATAAAATTTATACGAAGTTTTGCTTTGCAATTTCTTCTGACAATAGTCTTAGTCGGTATTTATGATATCAACCATAATAAGACTGCTAACAGATGTCTCCTGATGCATATAAATTATAATTGAGTAGTTATAAATCTACAAACACTGTAAAAATATTTAAATTAAAAAATCAGTTAAAGAATATTCACATATATAACTTATGTGACAAATACTGCATTCCATGGTGTTATATAGGGATTAATGACTACAATTAGCTGTATCAAATATTTTGTTCTTCAAAACTAATAAGATTTCAATAGTTTGTTTTTTGAATTTCGCACAAAGCTACTCGAAGGCTATTTGTGCTAGTCGTCCCTAATTTAGCAGTATAAGAGTAGATGAAATGGCAGCTAGTCATCACCACCCACCACTAACTCTTGGGCTGCTCTTTTACCAACGAATAGTGGGATTGACCATCACAATATAACGCCCCCAAGGCTGGGAGGGGAGCATGTTTGGTGCGACCGGGATTAGAACCCGCAACCCTCGGATTACGAGTCGAACGCCTTAACACATTTGACCTTGCTGGGCCAAGATTTCAATAGATCTTTTGTCCTAAAAACGGTAATATGTTCATTACGCTACCACAGTTTTGTTGTGCTATAGCAATAAAGTTAATACCATGAATCAAATAGGCCTAAGATTTATAATAAATATTATGTAAATTGCAAATGTTACTTTCCCCTCAGGTCCAGCATAGCCAGGTGGTTAAGACACTCGACTCATCATCTGAAAGTCGCAAGTTCAAATCCCCGTTATAATGTGACGGTCAATCTCACTATTCGTTGGTGAAAGAGTAACCCAAAAGTTGGCGGTAGGTGGTGATGAATAGCTGCCTTTCCTTTCGTTTTACATTGTTAAATTAGGGACGGCTCATGTAACTTTACGCGAGATTCAAAAAGAAACAAACCTATCTCTTAATTTGACGTTAAGATACATTTACTTCTAGATTTTTAAGTTCATTTCTCAGTTAAACAACTGAAAACCTAGAAGAATAGCATGTAAAACTAACGTATAAATCAATTACAAGATAGTACATGAGTGAAATCCTTTGTTAAATGTAATTTTTGTTACTATGACACTTCGGTTTTTGAAACGTTGATTTATATTTCTATAAATCTTCAATTTCATAAATATCTTGTTACGTATTTCTCTTCGTCTTTGAAGTGTGTTCTTGGATATTAAAGGAGGTCCACAGTGCAGCTTAACAGTATGGGGTTCACTATAATAGGGCTTTATTTATATACCTATAAGTCTTTGGGCCATTTTTATTATGGCTGACATTTTAATAAATATATCTGAAAAGATGTCTAAGAATTTGTGTCATTCGCTTATTCTAGATATTTCCGCAAGCCTATATAATGCGCATGCACATTATATGCTGCACAGTATAAATGTGTGCATCACTTGCTGTCAGCAGCAGTTCAGTTTTTCCAGGTTAAGGACGGGTGTATACGTTTTACAGAGATCCTTTTATTATGCGTGAGAAAAGAATGTGTGATGATACCGAGCCAAAGAAACCTAACTCGCACGAGACAAAGGAATAAATTAATCATCTGTAAGACTGTCAAATGAAAGAACCAGTAAAAACAGTATTGAATACCTACCAACTGTTTTGCCTCGAAAACAATCGTAAAGAAAAGGAGCTCTACAATGGTGAATATGGAACGTTTGCTATCAATATGATTAGAAGATTGCAATCGGAAGCGAATTCCTTTAAGTCAAATGGAAATTCAAACGAAAGCTACGAGCCTTTTAAACGCCTTAAAAGAGAACGATGGAGAAATGGGGAACTAATGAAATATTTTCGACAAGCCGTGATTGGTTCTTTCGTTTTAAACAAACACTCTGGTTTTCATAATGTTCGTATTGCAGGCGAAAGTTCAAGTGTAGACAAAGATGCTGCTGAAAATTTTCCTAATGAATTTATAGAAATTGTTAAAAAGTTCAGTACAAAGATAACCAAATATGAAACGGGTTTATTTTGGGGAAAATATGTCTTCTAGAGCTTTCCTATCAGAAAATAAAAAAACTCGGCCACGTTACAAGCGTTAAAAGATCGTTTGACACTTGTTAGGCGGAAATGGATCTGGTGATTTTAAATTAAAGCCTGTGCTTGTGTATTGTGCGGAAACCCCCCGAACACTAATCAGCTGTGCAAAGAAGACTCTCCCAGTTGTTTGGCGATCAAATAAAAAAAGCATGGGTCACAAAACCTTTGTTTGAAGACTGGTTAAAAAAGTTATTTTTGTCCTGCAGTTGAACATTACTGCAAAAGAAAACAACTTGGACTTTAAAGCCATCCAACGGGACTTTGTGACTTTAATGAAAATGTCAAAATTCATTTTCTTCCACCCAATACATCTCTACTGCAATTAATGAATCACGGTGTCATTGTGACGTTTAAAGCTTATTATTTGAAGAGAACTTTTTCTCAAGGAATAAAGGCTATAACTACAGAAGCTGCACTATCTTCAACTAAATTCTAGAAAAATTACATCATCAGAAGTGCTATCGAGAATATCAACGAAGCGAGAGTAACATGAGAGCAATATGGAAGCACGTTCTGCCTAATTGTACAAGCTTTAAAAAATTTCCACTGGCTGGTTGAGGCTGAAAAAATGTATAGAACAAATACATTATAGATAAAAGTTAATTGCCACTTGACAGCAGTAGAAAGAACTTCGGTCTACCAGATTTAATGAATGGGCTGCACAAGGCACATATATGGCAAACTTATTTTCTTCGAAAATTTTTGCTGCATATCCTTATAACGCCCAGACATCTTAGCAGCATTGTCATAAGACTGACCTCTATATTTTGTAAAATTAAGTTTGCAAACTTCACGTAAGTACTGCAATACCTGGTTTGCCATTTCATCAATCATATGGCTTTTTAGTTCCAGAAAGGTTAAAAAGCATTCAATAGGCTGCCCATTTTTTAAGTATCGAGTACAACTCTTAACTGATCTATATGTGATAGATCTGGCGTCGAGTCAACTGACAAGCTGATATAACCAGAAGAATTTACTTCATCAACAACGAATGTGTGGACCTTCTAAACCATTGGTTCAATGAATTCTTCACAGGCGGTTTTGGACAAGTACGAAGAATTTCCTTTTCCAGAATTTCCATATTTATAAATGTGCCCTGCTAAAAATGGATCAAACTGACTTATGAGCTCAAGTAGCTCTAAACAATTTCCATTCTGCAGTGAACCAAATTTCATCTGTTCAGTGAAAAGCCAGGCTACGTTCAGCTAACGTACAAATAACAGCTATTGCATGCTCCAAGACATGTTCCCAGTAATCGCACTCTTCTTTTAATTTGTTTTTCCAACTCTTGTTAGAAGCCTAAACCTAGTCTGTAAGTTAAGTGTGTTAGCATAGAGTCTCGGTGAGTAGTGCTTCTTTCATGATGATCAATTACAATAGTATTTCGCCAGTCACTGAACCATTCTCTTTCAACAAAACACGAGGAAAATTTAGGGACAAAGAGTCGATAGTAAATACAATAACCACTCCCTCTTGTATTACTCACCATTGGCTTTTACCCCAAAGAAAAGTTTTTACAAACAGTATTTCATTGGTTTGCTACTATTGAAAATCCAGCAAGATTTAACAAATGACCCATTGTGGTGTTAACAGTCAGTGGGTCCACAAGCAATCCAATAAGCCACATCAGCAGCAGAGAAATCGAGCCACAACCCTGGATCTTTTGCTTTAGTTTCTTCATCTTTTGTAGACTGGAGCATTTTACCATAGTTCAGCAATTTTAATTTTCAGAAATTATTTCAACTTCAAACTGTCTTGTAGAGCAACTTGCATCAACATTAACACCAGAGATATCTGGAGAATTTACAGGCAAAGTAAGATCAGTTGTGAAAGTTGTTCCAGTTGAGCAAGCCTGTTACATCTCAACGTCACCATGATGTTCTGACCTTCAAGTGGACAAAGTGGTACTTGTAGGTGTGAAGCTTGGTTCAACTTTAATCATGTCAGAGTCAGAAACAGTACAAGTGACTTCTCATGGCAGAGATGGGTTTTGATTTGGAAGATCTTGTTGTGTAAGTTCAGTGAAAAAGTTAGTCTGCTATCTAGTCTTGGCCACTAAATCCAAAGCCTTTTGTTGGTTCTCTTTTGCCAGTTTTTTTCTTTTGTGCACCACTTAAATGAACATGTTTCATCTTGCAGTCTGAAAAATACAGAAAAAAACACAAAATAATACGGATCATATATAATTATAATGATAAGAAAAACACTGAAATTTATAAAGAAAAGCATTCGTACGACATTCAAACATACTAAACTCTAGGTCTACATTTAGACAAAGACTAACAGAAAGTTATCCTAGGGTCCAGGTCCATCAGCACATAAACATGAATTCATAAATACTTTCATTGACTTGCTGTATTATGATATGTTGAAAACCGTTCATGACTGGCCTCAATCCATTTTAGAAAAATTAATTTTCAGTCATTGCAAAAGTTTCATTAAGGTTGTTGTTATGGTAGCTGATTGCAAGAAGCAATGTCAAAGGCTAGAGTACCTTAATCCTAATATCTGAAGAATGAGTTGTAACCTCAACTTTTCTTTTGAGCTCAGATTTGACCTGGGACTATTAGATGAGCCAACAAACCATACATCAACAAAATAGGCATATGTCTGAAACTTTACTTACATGCCTGGATGCGAAGACAAATTCAAAACGACAATATTACACTTGGAATAGTCCACTTCATCATTCCAGGCTACAGTAGCGTTTCCAGTGTACTTAAACTAAACTAGTTACAGTATTTAGGCCTAACGTTATTGTCACTCAGTTCTCAGATAACATTAATGTTAGGCCTAATGCTAATACAGGGTGGCCCGTAAGCCCCTACCCATCCATAAGTTATTATGTTATATTCAATTACGCATGTATTATATATTCTTTTTTTTTCAGAGAAATATGGCCGATGTAAGCCCATTTATACTTGAAAAATGTCTCACAGAACATGGCGTCGCATAATATGCAGCGAGAATGAGGGACAGCACACAGATACACTGGATACATAAGATATATGGATGGATAGAGACTTACGGGCCACCCTGTACATTGCAACTGAGGCCACTAACGTCAAGCCTAGTACTTAGTACTAACCTTGCTCACATGAACTTGTTCTGTTTATGCACTTTTTTCAATCCTAAATTGATTTTCTTGAGATTTCAGTTCTTTACATTATCTTCGTATGACCACGATGCCACAGTATTGTACTACTACTAGTAGTGTGGTATAAACATAGCAATGTAAAGAACCTTGTTATCGAACATGTCGAAGTCTTACGTAATTTAACCTAAAAGATCGAATTATCGCCTTTAGACTGCTCCTATCTTTCAATTGTTTTCCCAGCTATTCAGAAATGTAATACAACACATAGTGATCTGAATTTATAGTAACAAAATAGTTGAATTACACCTGAAAGTTTGTCTTCATTGTATTTGTGTTTCTGTCTCGGATTGTTCGTTTGTCTCATAAAAAAATATCACCAGAAGGCATCCTTGTACTTACGAGGTCTGTTCAAAAAATACGCGGACTGTTTGAATTGCGCGGCTCCAGTTGGTTCCAGTGGAATCCGCTTGGTGTCGCTAGGTTCGCACAGATCAGCTGATTACGACGCCGATTGCAGATATCTTCATTTGTGTATTAGCTACGCGGTTGTAAGTGAAGTGCGATTTTTTCGTTTGGCGGATTTCAGAATGAATGATCTGTAGGAGCAACGACTTGCTGTGAAATTTTGTGTTAAACTTGGAAAATCTGCGACTGAAACTTTTGCTATGCTTAACACGGCTTACGGTGATGTTGCTATGAAGCGTACGGCATGTTTCAAGTGGCATGAACGTTTTAAGGATGGTCGACAGTCCATTGAAGATGATGAGCGTCCTGGACGTCCTTCCACGTCGACAAAATCAACACCCTGGTGCGGGCAAATCGACGTCTGACTGTTAGGGAGCTTGCTGAAGAGTTTGGGACATCAGTTGGATCTTGTTACGAGATTTTGACCGAAAAATTGAAGATGCACCGCATTGCTGCGAAATTTGTGCCTCAGAACTCGTGCGTTTTTGGCCAAACACTCGATCACTGTTCTTCCCCCCCTACTCACCTGACCTTGCTCCTTGCGATGTTTTCTTGTTCCCCAAACTCAAAAGACCCTTGAAAGGAAGAAGATTTGAGACGATTCCCGAGATTAAGGCAAATGCGACGAAGGAGCTGGAGGACATTACAAAAGAAGCGTACCAGGACTGTTTCAACAAGTGGAAACACCGTTGGGATAAGTGTGTGCGTTGGGGAGGAGAGTACCTTGAAGGGGTCCCAGACCTGTAACTTCTAAATAAAGAACATTTTGTTTTATGACGTTAGTTCGCGTATTTTTTGAACAGCCCTCGTATCTCCTTAGTAAATCGCAGCTTCAGATCTTCTTATATTATTACATAATTACAAGGGTATACATACATGCCCAAATGCTCTTATAGGTTACATGTAATATATGAACGGTGGCATTGCTACAGTAGCATTCCTTTCTAAAAATTTTCTTGGTATGATAAATTACAAAACATGTACTCATAAACAAAGGTTTTTTAACAGCAAGCTATTTGAAGCCAAAAAACTTACGGCTCAGAAAACTTCAGTGAAAAACACACTTATAAAAATATTACAAAACACACAAATAAAGCAATACTAAGGCAAATAAAACTAAAATAAACAAGACAATAACCCAAATATGAGGCACGAAAACAAAGCCGAAAAACACATTAAACTAGCCACGTCTCTGTACACATCTGCTACCATTTCGTTTGACTTATATTTCTGTGGTATTATTCTCTTTTGTTTCTTTAGATGTGACTGAATAAAGCAGTAAGAGATAAAACAAACAAAACAGTTCCACTGCCTATAATTTCTTATAAATAGCCACAGCAGAAGGAATGATTGAGAAAAATATTTCATCTGCAAGGTTAGACATCATTACATGTGATCATCTTTTACTGAAGTTTTATCAACATTTTGTACCACTCTTTACAGTAATCTTTCGCAAATCAATTACTTCTTACTTCAGATACATAGTTTAGTAGATTTCGAAACTTTAGTCACTAACCGAGCCAAATAAACCTTTTTTAACAATGCAGAGTAAAATCAAGCACGGAAGATAAGAGCAATTACAAAAAAAAATCAACCAAAGTTGAGTGTGGTAGTGAAAGAGGTAAGGGCATCATAACTAAAGGGAAATATCTGTGGTTATCCCTTTCACTGGTGCCCTAATCATGTGCGTATTTTTCTTAATGGTTAATCCAGGGCTACTTTAGTTGATTGTTAAGCCTTTATAGTATGTGATTTTACGTATGAATGATGATAATAGTAATCTTCAGAGGAAGTGAAACTTGCAAGTTTGTTGCGAGGATTCAGTTCATTTTTGCAGAGAATTTCCTTTATACTTTGTTTTAAACTTTTAATTTGAAGTTCTTCTGTGATATATTTGATTTCTTGGTCTGGTTGTTATTGTTGTTTTGTATTAAGCACAAAGCTACTCAATGGGCTATCTGTGCTCTGTCCATCACTGGTATCGAAACTCAGATTTTAGCGTTGTAATTTCGCAGACATACCGCTGAGACACTTTTTGGGGGACTTTTTGGTCTGGAGGTATACTTTTATTTGTAGGAAGGTTGGTGTCAATTTTTCTAATCTGCAAGTTTTGTAAACGTTAAATTTCGCATCGTATTTTTGAATTTCATCATATTTTTTTGAAATGAAATAAATTTCTTATTTTCTATTTCGCCATAACAGAATCAGATTCTTTCGATAAGGCTTACGTTGGTTAGTAGTAACTTTAGGCTTAGCTGGTTTTTGTTTTTTGTTGTTTTTTTTAAGATACGTCAAACGGAAGTTAAGCTGTAATTTTGATTTTAAAAGATTAGATATAAATATATGCTCAGTACTCTCTTTGGCGAAATAAATTATTTTCGTTATCTTTTATAATACTCACAATAATATATCAATTATTAGGCCTATATTATTCGTAAGGCCTTCCACGACGATTAACTTCCCTTTTTACTTTTCTTTGGCCTACTTCCGTTTCGTAACATCTCATCTGCTAATTTTTGTCTGTTTCTCTACTTTTACCATTCCAATCACACTATTTATTTATCTTTAGCGCAGATAGTCTAGTTGCTTTGCGCCATGAAACAGCAAACCAAACTATTTGTCTTTATTACACCTAATCGTCTATTTTCTGTATTCTACACATCAAAAACTTTCACGCGACACTCGATAATCTCTGCATCAATGAGTTACAACCAATGCGTACGACTCCTATCGAGTTTCGTAATTAAATTTGTCATAATGTTTACTTTAATTGATTGTGATTCTCATGTTACAACTAAAGCAAAACAATCATTAAGTATTTATTCTTAAAATAATTTGTATAATTTATTTTATAAACATATAATCTTATGTAATTATATACATATATGACTTATCCTACGTTACGTGTCCCGGCGTTGTCAGGTGGTTAGGGCATTCGACTCGTAATCTGAGAGTCACGGGTGCGAATCCACGATAAACTAAACATGTTCGCTCTTTCATTCATAGGGCGTTATTATGGTCAATCCAATTATTCGTTTGAAAGAGTATCCCAGGAGTTGCTTTTCCTCTTGTCTTACTCTGCTAAATTAGGGACAGCTAACGTAGATCGTTTTCGTATAGCTTTGTGCAAAATTCAAAACAAAGAAACAAACCTACTTAACGTAATTACAACTTCATAAATATAGTATCATATTATCCAGTGTTTGTTATGTTATTAGAGGCAATATTACCCACTTTCATCCACATCATTCTTGGGTTTGTATGCAACAACTTGAGCATCTACATGATATAAGGTTCTACTCATATATCATTGGGAAAGTATTTGACATATTACTTGTTACTGGGGCCCTTATCTTTACTTCTAGTGTTTTTAACTGAGATGCCCCTTATCATTATCACTTCATCAACTAACACAACACTAACATCCTCTGACTCTGAGGTTTCTGTTTATTTATCTGTTCTTCCTCAATTTTTGTTTTTGAATTTCGCACAAAGCTGTTCGAGGGCTATCTGTGCTAGCCGTCCCTAATTTAGCAGTGTAAGACAAGAGGGAAGGTCATCACCACCCACCGCCAACGAATAGTGGGATTGACCGTAACATTATAACGCACCCACGGCTGAAAGCCGAGCATGTTTGGCGCGACGGGGATGCGAACCCGCGACCCTCAGATTACGAGTCGCACGCCTTAACACGCTTGGCCATGCCGGGCCTTTCCTCGTCAAAAGGTAATTCAATCTCACTTGAGTTATCGGTTTTTACTTTCTAACAGATTTACTAATGTACATTTAGTGTTGTACCTTCGCTTCTTTCAGTGTAATTTTATTTTTTCTTATGACGTTTACTGTGGGCTGTGTAATTCACAAGTCCTGCCTGTTCTCGAAATTAATAGAAGATTGTCGATCGTAAGAATCAACAAAGTACTAGGTGTGTATGTAATGCTAGCGATTGACAATACTTTTGCCAAGCGACCTTCGGTGTATAATCTAGTTTTGCTTATTTATATAAAAGCAGCGCACCAAGAGAGAAGAAGAATATTGTTATTGGACATCTGCAGTCACTGTGCTACAGGCCTAGGAAACTATAATTGTGATTAATGCCCATTAAGCGAAAAAACTATAGAATTTAACCACCAACATTTAAAGATTTCGAACATTACATATTGTTCAACTCAGCAACAATTTAGCTTCAGACACAACAAGCTTGGATTCATCAGTTAACCAATTTATATACAGGTCTAAAGAAGTAGGATAAAATAAAATACATAACGAACAAAATAGAATCCAAAAGCCTTGCGTTAAGAATTACAAGTGGCAATTTTTTCATGGAAGAAACCATAGTAACAAAGAGACTCACACTACTCGCAAGAGAGAGAGAGCACAGTTTTTCATCTTTAAGAACACGGTTTTGTATTGTGTTTCTAATCCACTTTGTACCATATGTTTTTTAAAAGAATAATGCAAGAATATCTTATCTTAATCAATTAAAAATTAATGAGTGGATAAAATTGTCAATGTAGATGAAGTCATAACAAATGTAAACACGTGTAGTTCAGTGTTTTACTTCTTGTGATTGGTACATTTTCAGTCATGCAGATTGAAATATTTGTGAAAAACAAACAATTTTATTACATATTTTATAAATTTTTTTCATTAGACAGGTGACAGATTTAAGCTTCAAAATGCTTGGTGTAAGCGTAATAAGGGGAGGCATTGCCACTCGCGTGGCGAAACCTTGTAATTTATACTGCAACTGTTAAATTTCGTGTGAAATGGTTTTCAAAATTAAAGCACGGGTGTGTCGTATGTATACAATACACTGGTTCTGGAAGTAGTTGGGTTTGTTTGTTTTTTGAATTTCGCACAAAGCTACTCGAGGGCTATCTGTGCTAGCCGTCCCTAATTTAGCAGTGTAAGACTAGAGGGAAGGCAGCTAGTCAACTCTTGGGGTACTCTTTTACCAACGAATTGTGGGATTGACCGTAACATTATAACGACCCCACGGCTGAAAGGGCGAGCACGTTTGGCGCGACGGGGATGCGAACGCGCGACCCTCAGATTACTAGTCACACGTCTTAAGACGCTTGGCCATGCCGAGCCTGTTTAATGAAAAAAAAACACACATGTATATTTGGGTATTGTGTGTTTTCTAATTGCAAAGCCATATCGAGCCATCTGTTGAGCCTACCAAGGGGAATCGAACCCCTGATTATAGCGTTGTAAATCCGTAGACTTACCGCTGTACTACGGGGGGGGGCGAAGTAGTTGGGCCACCAGTCCCTAAGTTTCTGATTATTAGTGTTTCGCTCACTTTTCCATAATAATTTATAAAACTGTACATAAATAAAATTACAGCTTTTGAAAACTAACTTCCCTTTTAATCTGTTTCGTGGTCATTTAAAACAGTTTTTGTCAAAAGATATTAAATTTTAATTAATTTTTCTAAAATCACAAACATGGCTTTAATTTATTTCAGAAACCTTCATTAAGACTCATTTCTTACCAAAAGAGTGTATTTACTGTACATTGCTAGATATCAATACACAATCGATGTTCAAATGTTATTTTCCCAGTGGCTAAGCGGAAAGTCTGGGGGTTAATAACTTTCAGAATCGGATTTTGATACTCGTGGTATTCAGAACGCAGATAGCCTGTTGTGTTGTTTTGTACTTACCAACCAACCAAACAATGAAGAGTTATTTTAGTTTTCATAATATTGCTTATTAATAATTTAAAAAAAATATGTGAATACAACGTTATACAAAATCTAACCACTATGTAGCGCAGAGGTCTTTTGTAGACCGTAGTTCATTGATTAATACCGAAATATGAGGATTTTCAATAGGAAATTTACAGCTTTCGGTTATCACAATTTAGATAACTTGAGTGTAAATGGTGAGTTTAAATGTTTTATTTTCTGGTTGCCAACTTTCTTGGTCGTTTTGAATGTTCTTTTTTTGCAAAAGACAAAATGTAAAATGCCGAGTGATGTAGCCAACTCAACAATGTAATTCAGGACCAGGCTAGAAAGAAAGAGAATTTATATTTTTGCTATACTTTGTTGGCACTAGTATGATGCATGCAGAAAGAAACATAACCTCGGCCATTAAAGCATAAACATCAGCATAAAGATACGTTTGTAATCAAATGGACAGTTGATCCGAAATAGAATCATAAGGGGACTAACAAAACAAAAACGAAGTTAGATGTTAGAATAGAACTATTTAGAAGTCAGTTTTTCCAATACCATATTCTTCTATGTTGTATGGTCTTACTCTCACTCTCAGTACCATAGTGAACCATGTAATACTAACAATAAAGCTGAGTTAGAAGCTACATTATCGACAAAAGTTTTATTGTTGCATTAGAAACATATTAAATCTTCTGGAATTAGACTGCAGTCTGAAGCACTAGACATAATACATAACGTTTTGGAATAGTATGGGATCTTTTGGTCCATCCTGGCTCTTACATCCTCTAATTTAAACAATAAATGATAATGAACAAATTTTTAGAAGTCTTAAAGCCAACACTTATTCATATACTTATCGAGCTTTCTGTTAAACTTGTTAAATTTTCTGCTTCATAACATCCAAAGAAAACCCACTTCAAAGGCTAACTATCTTGTAAGAAAAATGAAGTTATCTTAGCTGAAGGTGACTTCTACTCTGCCAGTGTCCATTAAGTAACTTGAAACCAGCCAGGACTGGAAAGGCCAACTTCAGTTTACTGATGGTGGTTTCTGTACTTATCTGTTAGTCTTCCTGGTGAGTTATGGTTATTACACTCATGCTACAGAAAGTCCTTTACAACTTTGAATTACTGTAGTTTTGATTTTGTAGACTAGATGTAAACATTGGTCTTATGCTATTTATGTTTTTTTTTAAACTTTGTTTTGTTTTACCTTGATTTCTTTTAATGAATTTTACTAAATTTACTTTTACCTTTTTAACGGATGTTTGGCACAGATAACCTAGCTGCTTTGTGCCATTAAACATTAAATCAACCAACTAACCAACCTGCCAGTGTTTATACTAGAGTCATCTAGCTCTACTATTCTCACTGTTAATTATGATGCATTAACATTATCAATTCTCTTTACAATATTTAACACCTCAATCATATCACACCCCTCCTCCAATTCTTTTTTTTCCAAGAGAAAGCAGTACAAGAGATTTCAGCCACTCCTCATATGACAACTCCTCCATCCTAAGCACCAATCTAGTAACCCAACTTTGAATCCTTTCAAACAATTCAAAGCCCTTCCTAAGGTAAGGATACCAAGACTGAACACAATACTCTAAATGTGACATAACCAATGAATCATACAATGAAATTATAACTGCTTTAGACTCGTATTGAAAATCTCTTTATATGACCTGAAATTTATTTGTCCCACCACCAGTAATAGCACAATGCTTGGATAGCTTTTGAGACTGATCAGCAATTACATCAAGATCCCTTTCTTTCATGACACTGTTTAGATTATTCCCATCCAAAGTATTATTCAAATTATGATAACTCACCAGCACTATTTTGCATTTATTATAATTAAATCCCATCTGCCATTTATTTGCCCAATTCACTGAATGATATAAATCCTTCTGTAAATCAGTAGCATCCTCTTCACAGGTAGTAACACTCTATGTCTTAATGTAATCTGCACATTTAAGTAATTTATTGACCATTCTTTCATGTATGTCATGGATGCAAATCAAAAAGAGCAAAGGTTCTAAGACTTGAACCCTGAGGTACCTCATTTGTGACATTAATCTAGTTTGGTTGTTCTGTATTTGTGACAATCCTTTTTTCCAGATCTACTCTTGCTCTCATTAACACAAGTGGTAACCTTTTGAAAAAATGTCAACAGATTTTTAAGGCAAGGTTTTCCATCAGTGAAACCATGTTAGTTATCCAGTAAAATTCTTAGCTTGGTTAAATAAATTTTTTTTTTTTTTTTAATCAGACTTTCCAAGATGTGTTCCACAACTGTTGTAAGACTAATGGGTCTATAAGTATTGGGACAATTTTCATCACTTCTAATTTCCAGTTTATTATGCTTCTCATTAATTTTATTTCTAAGACTCTTTGTGAGCCAACGTTGGTTTTACTTGCTGCTTCCCTGTTCTTTCTGTAAGGAAAATATTTACCTTGAATATTGAAAGCTTTATCTTTGAAGATTTTCCACATTTGCTCAGTGTCTCAGCATAACTCAGCTGCCCAGTTAACAGACAATTCTTGTTGTTTCCCTTTAAAAATTGAAATCAAAACGTTGTTTCTCATTTCAATATGCAGGAAAAACATCAAACCTAATACAGCAGTGATCACTTGTACTCATGTGTTCCCCAGTTTTCTACCTATATTTTCAAAGTTAGAACAAATCTAACATAGCAGTTTTTAGTGGATTCCTTGACCAATTGGTAAAAAAAGCCATTATGAACAGTTGACAAAAACCTTTCTCTCTCACAAATTGACTGTAGCATTTCCCGTTTTGTATGCTTGAAATTAAAATAACTCATAATTATGGCTTCACTAACAGCTGAAACCTTAATCTCATTGTAACTGTTTGAGTTTTGTCAATATCCTTTGGTTGTTTGTAACAAATTCCCATTAAATGTCATTTCCCTTTATATCCACTAATAGAAACTTCACTGGATATAATCTCATTGCTGTTATCTTTGATATCTTTAACTAAAACAGGATGTAACTTACATTGTACATGTCAATCCATTTCTCTCTTTTGTACTCTAATTATTAAAAAGCCTTTAATGCTATATTTGAAGGAAATTTTTGTCACACATCTTCTTTGTTACTAATTCTTTGTTTCATTTCTACTAATGCTCTAAAGTTATCTATTTTATATCTTTTACTTCTGTTATTATGATAGGAAGAAATAAGTCTACCCTTATAATTACTTCTATACTAATTTCCTCAACTAAACTTTTTTCTGCCTCTTATTTATTTTTCATTAGTTTATCGTGGACCTCACCACTATCTAGTCATGTTGTGTATGTCACTAGTAACAATAAATATGAACTTAATGAATTTTAGTATTTAGGTGAGACTTTCCAGTTTTTGAGACAGAGTAACCAAAGAGGAAATTAACATGTGGCTTCTCTCAACACTTTAACTCCACTGCATACTTGTGTAGATTTTTACATTCATCTCATAGTCAGAAACTACATACGTCAAAGTTTTAGGATTCTTCTACAGTAGATGTCTGTGATTTGTTAGTGATAAATTTGAAAATAACATGCAGCAAGGAATCCACTTATTTTAAAATTAGATATTTAAAACAAGTTAAAAGTACCTACAAGAATTCTTTAGACTATGATGACTACAGTTGTATCTTAAATGTGACAGTTCTCTTCATGTTAAAAGTCCACTTAGGCTGATTAAATTATTTTAGAATCCATTTCACAAGCTGAACTAACCTAGAATACCGTGTAACAAGTTATTCTCCATATATCTATCAAACTGTTAAATTCATTTTTAAATATCAACCAGTTTCAAAATGAGTATTGTTATAGATTTTTTAATGGTACATTATGATAATAAAATGAATTAAATATGTTAAAATAATTCAGCCAGAAAGTTCAAAGAAAACAGGTATTTCATTCAAAGTTAAATACGTATTTTAGTGTTGGCCTGCGGTATACTCTGTGTTGTACCTCAGTATTATTACTATATCCTACTTGAGTTAGAGAATTGAAGTTTTATTAAATCTGTACCAGATTAGGTTAGAAAAACTACTTTCTTTCCCAAGAAATGTTTAAGATACATATGTAATACAGACCCATAATGAAGCAACAGTTCCATTACTTAGTAAATTTAGAAATTTTTCTAAAACCCATATTGAGTTACATTGTCCTTTATGAGCAGAAATATATCAAACACCTTTACAATTTTCAACAAAAATCATATTGAAATGTTTAGAATCAGAAAGAATAATCAGGTTTGTTATTCTTCTGAGAACAAAAATATAAGAGAGTGTTACTCAGGAAATATGACTGGTTAATTGGTGTTTATTAATTTTAGCCCAAAGAGACTCACAAAACATTTGCAATAAAATTAATATATTTATTATAACAGTACTTCTTTAAATACTAGAGTAATACAAAGGAACTCTTATCACATACACCAAAATTCTGAGTCCACTTGTATTAGGCCTGACATTTGTTAATCATTAATTCTGCATACATCTTGTATGCTGTAAAGAAATAAATTACCACTGTAATTTATGTATATTTTTTGGTTTAATTTAGTTAGGGCTGAACTTTACCATACTCAAAACAATAAATAAATTACCATGTTATTGTATGACTTATTAATGTTAAACCTTTTTAAAACTTTGATAAGCTTTTAATATGTGTTACTTCAAAATGTTGACTGAAGTATATTTACACCTGCCTTTTGTTTATATCTTTTAAAATGAAGTGCACATAAAGTTTCAGAATAGTATTATTATAAGAGATAATTTAATGTTGCTTAATACATTTTGTTAGAATATTTGTTTTATGTGGAAGGAAATGCAAGTTAAACATCTGTGCAATGTGGCTAACTGTATTTCTATTTGTTGTATTAAGATGTGTCTCATTTTAACATTTAGAAATTTATATTATTAATAAAGTTTTGTTTGAACTGTAATGTTAGTGCAACTTATAGCAGTTTAAATATATTACAAGAATTTTGATATTGTATTGAAACTCAGGTTTTTATAGTTGAAAGTGATTGATAATTTGTTTTATTCACTGAATTACACTTTCATGTAGTTGTAAAGTTATATACTTTAATATTAGTAAGACAGTAGTAAATTGCTTTTGGCAATGTTTTGAATAATATTTTAGTTGGTATTTCTCAAGTTAAATTGATTTTGTTTGTGTTCAGGATGGAATTAACTAGTTTGTTGATATTTTCAAATACATATTTCACAGATGAGAATGAGTTTTCAATGTTGTAGTGTGGTTAGAAGATCAAGAAATAAGGTTTTATAAGATTGAAGACAGAAAAGAGTTAAGAAATATTAAATCATTCAAACTGGGAAAGTGTGCCTAATCAAGTGTGTACATGTATGTATGTATTTTAATTGATAGGTACTTATATCTTTAATTTTAGGAACTGCTCTGGTAGTTTGTTTTCTAGCAAGTAATATTGAGATGCTATTTCAAATACACATGTTTTTCTGTTGAAGGTTGTGGAATAAATGTACTTATCAAGTTAATTCTAAAATCATTGATAGATTACTCTCTGTTTTATAAATACAATTCTTAAGCTATTTTTGCATCTTGAATTTGTTGACTACAAAATCACATAAAGCTTTAAACAGAAACACTGTCAGTGATGCAGTTATTTCCTTTTTTTACTGTTTAGGTTTCCTGTGTAGATTACACTGTATATATGAAAACTGTGAGGTCATCACATAAGTAATATCATTTTTAACACTAAGATTTAAAAGGAGGAAAAATAACTCAAATAACAACTTTATTCAATTACATATTTTTCATCTCTTCTCAATAACAGTCTGGAAATGTATCAAAATATTTTCAATATCACACTTATAAAAATCAAGTTGTTTTGAGATATAAAAGGTACAAGAGTTACTTTTTAATAAATCATAGAAGTAAACTGTTTTTCATTCAGATGATGTGTCAAATTTTTGAAAAGATTATAATCTGAAGGAGCAAGATCAGGAGAATAAGGAGGATGGGGAAGTTTCTTCCAGCTAAGTTGTTCAATTTTTTTAAAAGTGACCCTAGCGATATTAGGATGTGCATTGTCATGGTGGAAAACAACTCCTTTCTGATTTACCAAAACAGGTCTCTTTTTATTTATTTTTTAGTGCAGCATTCAGTTAATCCAGTTACTGCCAGTGTCACTCAGCACTGTGTGATTTGTTTGTAACAACTCAAAGAGTATTACACCACCTGAAGTACAGGTTCACTTTTGACTGTAGTGTAGCTGGTTCTACTGTATTAACCCACTGTTGACAGTGCATGACATTTTGATAGAGTATCCATTTCTTATCTCCAGTCACTAACTAGGTGGTTCAAAAATGAAGCTTGAAGTTCATGAGAGTGAAGAGATGTGCAGATGTCTACTCATTCTCTCAGATTGTAAGCTGACAACTCATGTGGTACCCATTTTCCAAACTTTAAAACTCTACCAAGTTGCAAATGTTGATGGACAATGGAAGGAGATGAATTAAGTTTCTGGGCTAATTTTTCAACAGTTACAGCACAATCTTTCTCAAGTATTGCTAGAAGCAGGTCATTATCAAACTCAACAGGGCACTCAATGCAAGCTGCATCCGTCAAACTGTAGTCACCAGTTTTAAACTTATGGAACCATCTTTGACACTTTCCTACATTCAGAATGTCATTGTTGTACACATCTTGAATGCTTCTTCAGTAGCACTCTTTCATTTTCTGAAGTTGTAAAACATTATATTCCTTATGTGCTCTTCTGACACCTCCATGATAATTGGGGCTTTTAAAATAAATAAAACAAAAATTAGTAAAGAAACAAAGTGGTTTACTCTGAATGTTATCATTTCATCCCATATAACTTGTGTGACTTTGAGAATAACTTCATTTAGCCAAGAAATATGCATTTAAACTTATCCTATCCCAAAAAACGACATTACTTATGGGATGACCTAATATGTATATAAAAAAAAACTATTCTATGCAAAAAGAATATTAATAACTTTTACACACACATATATATATATATATATATATATATGTATACATGTTACTGTTTGTTTATGGTGGTTGGAATCACTATCTACTTGCTCCTTTTCTATGCATTATTTCAGTAGCAAATATTTCTATCATGTATTTTATTCTCAAATATCTGATATATATAAAATTACTGTGAGTTGCACATCTTTCATATCAAACTTAGCTATTTGTGTTGCTGTGAATGAAATTTACTACATAATGTCTTGAGGAGGAAGTTACACTAGAACCTTTCTAATTAATACTTCATGTCATATGATACAGTTTTGAAAGTTCAGGAAAATGAAGAAAATGACACACCTACAATGTCATGCATTATGAAAATAATGATGAAAGTTGGGTGTTAAGTAAATTTTCATAAAGAAAGACCATTTATGGATATTTATAGAAAATTAAATGTGATAAAGATATCATTCAACCTTTTATAATATTTTCTTAGATGAGTGAGAAAAAAAATGAACAAATCAACTAAAAAAACATGTACATTCTAAATGTAAGTGATACTATTATCAGTACTGGTAACTTGTAATATAAAACAAATATTTTAAAAATGGTGATGATAAAGTTTAAATTGTTTATAATAATTAATGGAGAATTTCACTAATTGTTTGAAAAACAAGTAGAAAATCTTATTTTTTGTTCTTCAAGTTTAATTCCAAAGTAAAGAACGTTCTGTAATATCTTGTATCACCAATAAAATTGGGAATTATTCAAGAAATTACAGTAAGACTCTTGTAAGACTGTTAATGAGTCGAGAGTTAATTTTTTGTAATGCTATTTTTTGATGCTTTTTATGATAAAGCATATGTAACATTTTTGTCAGTAGAAATTTCAAGCTTGAAAACATTTTCTTACAGAGGAATGGTTAAGTATGATTCCCTATAGATTCTTTCACAATGCAAGTCAAATTTACAGTACACTTACTTTGCCCTTGTTTATACAAATTGTGTTGGTAAAAAGTTATAGTTTAATGTGAGGAGTTATATACTCTTCATTTATCAGCCTGTCTTTATAATGCTCTTCCCTGTAACATATGTTAAACTTGTAATACAGAAGTGTGGAAATTTCAGGTTGTCTCAAAAGAACAATAGAAGGTGAATCCCATATTAAACATCAATATTTTATTGTTATTCTAACTTAGTACAACTGAAATATAGTTAGAGTGATTGATTAAGGAAACAGTTAACATTTTGTTGTCTCTCTTTTGCTTTAATTGCTATAGATGGTTTTTTGGGTATTGCTGCAAGATATTTAATAAGAGTGTCCTTTGAGATTTTACTCCAAGTGTCTGATACACTCACATGAAGCTTTTTTGGAAGTAACTTTTGATTTGCCAAGTTTTCAATCTATCAAATCCCAAATCTGCTCAATTAGGTTGAGACTGCAACTCTTTGGGGGACAGTTACATCATTTGAATGATTTCAGCAACAGCTTTCATAGCTAAGTAAATTTTTCTGCACAGGTTGTATGAGTATTTGAGGTTATTATAATCTTGGCAGTAGAGTCCTTTACCAATAATATGCAAACTACCGGGTATACCCTGCTCGATCAATACTGCATTGTACTTGTGATGGTCTATTATTCCATTTATTTTGTAGATATTTTCTATCACCTCAGCAGAAAAATATCCCCAGATCATCACACTGCTTCTACCATGCTTTGTGGCAGGTGATATGCATTGAGATAAGTATCTTTCTATTACCTTCAGGCAGACATACTACCTACACTTTGACCCAAATACTTCAAACTTGGACTCATCCATCCATACAGCTCTTTCCAATTATTAGCAGTCCATTTTTTGTATTTTTCAGTAAATTTAAGTCTCTTGCCAATATTTGAATATCAAAGTAAAAGCTTTTTAACTGATACACAACCAGATATTACATTATCAGTGAGTCTTATTGATTCTTTAGATCTGGACACCTTTCTGTCATTTAATATATGTTCATTTATATCACTTTGACATCAGTGGCAGTCTTTCCTTTGTACTGAAGGCAGAATGAACAAAGATACCTGACATCAGTATCATTGAGTTTAAGTGTTCTGCCTCTATGTTCAGATTTTCCTGTCTTGGCCTCAAGGGTGAGCTTGACAGTGTTTTGGGAACAATTGAAGTCTGCAGAATTTGGAGAGTCCAAAGAGAATCACATAAAGGTCTTATGCAAATTCTCTGATCTGTGCTTTTGTGACTGGGGTATGACAACAAAACTTAATATATACTGTTAAACCCTATTTTTCATTTCTTAAGTCTAGGACTTGTTTATTTATTCCATCTGATACTGTTGCTGTCAACTTCTCTTTTAGTTTGTGATTTTAAACATTCTACAAACTTTCTGTGGATGTAGAAAGCATATTTTATCATTATGTACATTAGTATTTTGGAGATTTAAAGTTGCTAATTCAAGAATGCTGAACATTTGAGATGATCTTATTCAAATTAGGTATAATTAAGCTATAACATCATTCCTGAAGTTTAGGACTTATCCACATTATAACAAATACATCAAATAAGTAAGGAAATTTGCAACTAATTATCCTTTTTTCTTTTTATATGGAAAATAATATTTTACACAATTTATAACATTTTTATTTGGATGCAATATTAAGTATACAAAAGTAATGTTTAAACACCAAAAACAAATACTGTGTGGAATACCTAATAGCCTATAAGTTACACTGCTAACTGATTTACCTTTTTGCTTTTCAAATGAAATTAATATACTCATGCTATTGCTACTTAGTATCACTATGTGGCTCCCCAATGGTATGTCTGCAGACTTATACCACTAGAAACCTAGTTTTGATACAGTGGTGGGCAGAGCACATATATCAAAAGATTACATTCTGACTGCGTAAAAAAAAATGTAATATTATTACGTGTTAACTGTGTAATGCCAAAATGTTATGAAGTAATGTTATTACTAAGCATATGCTACACATTATTTGGATATTATCAAACTACCATATCACCACATGGTGTTTATGCTGAGAAGCTACTGGAAATATTTTTTTATTGATGTGTGAACTGTTGGTGGTGGATATCTTCCCAAATCTAGGAACATGAATATGATACATTACTGTATTATCCATCTGAGGTCTTAAAAAGAACTGAGGTGTGTATATAGCTTCTGAGCCTTCTGCACCCAGTGGCATTCAGGTGTCCACCTTGAACAGTGTTGAAATTAGGATTTGAGATCATATTTGAACAGATCTTATTGAGTCCATTTTAAAAACATATAGTTTTACTTGTGTTTTGTTATCTAATGAAAGATATAACAAATTAACAACATTTCCTAGAGGGGTACTTTTTCATGAGGGAGAATCTTAAATAGCATTACAGACAAGTTATTATACATTTATGCAATATCTTTTTTTTTTTTTTTTTTGCTTTATGTTATTAACTTTATATAATACCTGCTATTCTGTGGATCTCATTAGAACCATTGAATTATCAGATGGTAACATAAAGGGTGCAGGATGGGAACTATATTTTTAATGTAGGTTGGGTTCAGTATAGTAACACCCTAATACTTTGTTATTTATGTCAAAACATTGTATTGAGAGCTGAAATGCTAAATTCAAGGACAGTTTTGCTGTCTTCCCTGTTGGTGTAAATGTTTTTTTCTTTATAATTTATTATCATTTTTTTGGTTTCATTTTATTTATTTAGTTTTTGTGAACATCCAGCTTTCCAAATTTGCTCAATTTCTGTCTTAATCATGTGAGGCTGACAATATTCTAAAACTAGTTAGATGCTGTACCCACCAATGTCATTTTTATCTTACTTCCCTCAGTACCTCTGAACACCATGGCAAATTACATGATAACACACCTTATGATTTGTGCCAGGTACTGGTTGATTATGTTGTTGTGGCTGCAATTGTTCCTCTCATAAAGTGGCCTTCAAGTATATTCCATTTAATATTTGGATAAGCTACGTTAGATTTGTGCTGTCCTTTCTTTGGATGTTTTATACAAGTACAGTTTCCTTTCTCTATTCTCATACAGGATGTAACAATTAGAAACAATGTTCTCATCCTCCTCTGACTCATTGTTTTCATCTGCAGTCTCCTGGTCAAGCCAGTGAACTAAGGGTTTGTCTGAGATGTGTGGACACAGCTGATAAATGTGTTCTATGTACATTGCATTGGATCTGTGTAGCTCATACATTACAGGGCTAACTTTGTCAGAGTATTGTACATACCAATAGAGCCACATCGATACTGTTTTCATGCTTCTGGCATGTACTACAGTCATTCTCAGTCATTACATTGGGACATCAGTTCTTTTATTCTATGATCTTAACACAAGTTAATTTTCCTGCAACATTTATATTCAATGTGCTATTATCTCTTTATCATCCTACATATTTCTCCTTTATCTGAATCATTCTTTCCTCCTCAAAACAACAGTAGCTAGTGAGGATAACTCATTGATCTACCTTCCTTCCATTAGTAACCTTTATCATATGTCTTATCCAGACAGACTGTATGTGATCTTCAATGTTTAATGTTTCATTACTCATACAATTGCCATCTGTAGTGCTTGTTCCCTTCTTTTAATACCTTGGTAACTATTCTGTGTTTGTGATATTTCTCTTTTCAGCCTCACCAATGGAGACAGGGCTTTTGATTCAATTGGTTTATTTATCTCTTTTGTTGTCCTCCTGTATTTTGTTTTATATTTATTCTCATCATATTTGGTGTCTTACCTTTTCTCTTGTATTTCATCTTTATCATCCTCTGGAAGAACTTCTTCAACTGCACTAGTTGACTACTTCTAACACATTCGTCTCTCCCTGTTTGTATAGTATCACCATTTCATCCTCATTGGGCCACTCTTCAAATTTCCATTTCACTTTGGCTAGGTAAGTTATTTTTTATTATTATTAAATTTTTCAGGGGCTTTATTTACCTTTTGATGGTAATTACTTGTTGTTATTAATGTTATTGCATCTTTTGAACTTGAAGTGTAGACGTTTTGTTCCTCACCCTATCACTGTATGGATGTTAGTTCCCAGGAACATGGGTTTTGGATGTAGTTGGCTTGCTGAGTGTGGTCTGTTGTGTGTTATTCACTGTACTTCTGAATGCAGTTCCATTGTTTGTTTCACACACCACTTGGACACTGTTTTCTATCCACATGTACCACAATTTTCTTCAATGGACAAAGAGTTCAATTGTAGTACAGTCTCTCACATCAATTCTTTGCATCTTATTCTCTTGTTTTCAGACTTTTTCTTCTATGGTTTCAAAGGATTCTTCCTTTATTTCGTCGCTCTGGTTCTTTTACCTATGGAATATGAATTCTAGGTATTTATGTGAACATATGTATAATATTATACATATTTCGATAGGTATTTAACTCCTTTCACACATCTCACTTTCTTGTTTAAAGCAGAATCTTCCAATTTGTGGCAAAACTCGTTGTGATATTCTGGTAAAATTCAATAGAGGAAATAACATGGGTAACCCTGAATATGTAGCAGTTTCACTGGTTGAGGGTTGTCCTGATAATTTGCATGAGACACACATTAGAATAAGTCATTTCTTATGGAGGGGAGGCAGAAGGCTTGTGACATGTGTGTAAGAATGTTGTTTTGCATATAGAGGGCAGTAATGCATGTGAATAGCTATTTATATAAGAAAATGTAAGTAGTGCATGGAAATGCATTTTCAGTAGAGAAAGTAAGGACATTTATAACATTATTACACTATATGTGATGTAGAGGGGAAATGTATCTGCTGCTTAACATATTCCTGATGTATTGTAAATGTGATTTAAATCATAAAATATAGAAATGTTCAATACAAGTAACACCTTGCCATTTTCTGACCTACCAAGGAATTAAAAAAATGCAGAATAACAAGTGGACAGTTTGATTCATCTCACACAAATACAGCTATTACATTTTACTTCAACAAAAGTTTGTGTTCAAAAATAACTATGTCCCAGCAAAAATAGTTACATAGTTCATGAAGTTAAAATTTTGGAACTGAATAACTGCACATTTTGATTAAAAGAGAGCATTTAGTAACTTCTGTAAAATAAAATAACAGTGTATAAAGACTACATTACCTTGTGAAATTGTAAAGCATATTTGGCTATACACAAATTTACAAGATTTATAGAGCAGAATGATAAATAGTGTCATTAATATTCTCATACTTAAAAGCATACATTTACTTCAATGGATTAATTCAGTCACGAATGATAAGCTGAAAAGATTCTAAAATCGTCACGTTACTAGTACATCTCAATTGTAACACCAGAATCACTTCCAAAAAGTTATTAATGTTATTTTAAAAAGTGGTGCTTACGTGTGTCAATTTCACTTATTGTTTATTTTTTTATTGATACTTTATGGTAGTCTTCATATAATGAAAGACATTTAGTTATGTATGATATTGTGTTTCCTGTATAATAAGATATGCATACAGTTTTATTATTGTACAAATATTTTAAACAGGTGATTTTCCATTGTTCATTTGTTTTTTGAAGCATAATAATTTTATCACAAGAATCTGGTAATGTCTTTACATTCGAGTACATTACAGATTCTGATGATATTTAATTGTTTTAGTGGTTCAGCAGGTGTATATAAAGCAATAGATAGAGGAACTTAGTTGTAAGTTGCTGTTAAGATGCTTTATCTAACTAAGCAACCTAATAAAGAATGTTTAATTACTGAACTATTAATATTGTGTGATGTGAAACATCCGAACATTGTGAACTATGTGGATAGTTACCTTGTAAGAGATGAACTCTGGGCAAGTGTTCTTAGTGTTACATACACAGCTGGCTAAAATCTTAAGGCCAATGAACATAAAGAAAAAATATGCATTTTGTATTGTTAGACTCAACCACTTATTTGAGAAGAGCTGCAAAAGATGAAAATAGAAAAAGGGAAAATAAAAAAACAACTTTTTTAGCATTTAATAGGGAAAATGAACACTATGAAATTAGTCCAAATACAAGCTGGTCAAAAGATTAAGCCCACACTGAAACGAAGTGATAATCAGTAAACACGTAACAAAATTTAGTCATTTGTGTTCAAGCATTAGTGTTGTCAACATCTCCCACTGTCATCTCCTGTGTTACATTAGATAAAAACATGGCAAAGGCTAAAAAGTTGACAGAGTTTGAACTCGGCAGAATTGTCGAGTTGCAAAAGGAAGGTCTCTCTCAACGTGCCATCACTGGTGAGATTGGATGTAGTAAAACTGCTGTTGCAAGTTTCTTAAAAGACCCTGAGGGATACAGAATGAGAATTTCAAATGGTCAACCCAGAAAATTTCGCCGGCGTTGAGCAGGAGGATTCGACGGGTTTTCCGGCAGGACACCAGCTGATCATCGAACCAGATTAAGGCCCTTACTGATGCAGAATGTAGCTCAAGAACAATAAGACAGAATCTATGAGAGAAAGGCTTTAAAAACTGTAAACGTCTTCAAAGGCCACACCTCCTTCCACACCACAAAACAGCTCGGTTAAATTTTGCTGAGAAGCACCAAACATGGGATGTAGAAAAGTGGACAAAGATTTTGTTCTCTTATGAGAAAAAATTTATCCTGGATGGTACAGATGGCTTCCAACGTTGCTGGCATGATAAGGATATCCCACATCAGACATTTTATACACGACACAGTGGAGGAGGTTCCATCATGATCTGGGGTGCTTTCTCCTTCCATGGAACAATGGAGCTTCAGGTTATACAAGGGCATCAAATAGCAGCTGGCTACATTGGCATGGTGAAGAGAGCATCTTTATTGACTGAAGGCCCTCACTTGTATGGAAATGACTGGATCTGCAATCCACAATGCCTGCAGGACAAAGGACTTTTTCATGGTGAATAACATGATTCTTTTGGACTATTCAGCGTGTTCGCCCACACTGAACCCCATTGAAAATGTTTGGGGGTGGATGGTAAGGAAAGTCTATAAAAATGGACGTCAATTCCAAACAGTACATGGTCTTTGTGAAGCCATCTTCACCACTTGGAATAACATTCCAACCAGCCTTCTGCAAATGCTTATATCGACCATGCCAAAGCGATTGTTTGCAGTTGTTCTCAATGCAGCTCACTACTAAGATCTCTTGTTGGGCATTTTTTACCCTGCTTAGGACTTCTTTTTGGTATGGTCTTAAACTTTTGGCCAGTTGGTATTTAGGCTAATTTCATAGTGTTCACATTTTCCCTATTAAATGCTAAAAATTTTAATTTTATTTTCCTTTTTCTTATTTTTCATTTTTCAAACTTTTACTCAAATTAGTGGTTGAGTCTTACAACACAAAATGTATATTTTTTCTTTATGTTCATTGACCTTAAGATTTTGGCCAGCAGTGTATTAGTTAATCCTCCTGTAATTTTAATTTTACATTCTGTAGAGTATACATTAAGGTAATACCTATTATATGTAGTAGGACAATTTTGAATAACACTATGGGTTTAAGAATAGTTTTACATATCACTCTCACAGGTTTGCTTTTTTAAAATTTTGGTTATACATAATACATGATAATTTTAATGTGAGAGCGTGTGTTTGTAGCCACAATTGCTTTTGATACACTGATTTTCATTTCATTTTATATGTAACCATAAGTTTTCAAGCCATAAACAAAACACATTCAAATTGAGCTAAGTATACTGCATATTTAAAAAAAAAAAGATCCTAGGGTACAAGCTACAATGTGGGATTAAAAACTGTATCCTAGGTTTTGGAGGCGACTGATGAAGTAGGACCCATATTGCAACGGGGAGACACTGTTTTTCAACCTTAACCTCCAATTTGCTAGTCTTACATGAGAAATTTAGAAAGCAGGAGAGTGAGATGTGGGTGCTGAAGCCCACAACGTCCCACATCTATATCACTACATATACATATGACTTTAAAATAACTTAAATTCTGTGCTCCTACCAATAACTTCTCTCACCAGAACAAGATTTAGCTATAACACTGTATTTTTACAACATTACTTTATTCATCTTTTATGCATGTTTTGGTTCACATTTTTTTATTTGTGGTTTGGTTGTTGAAATTATTTGTAGCTTGTATGATATACTTAAATGCATCATTATTTGGAATACTTTAAACATTGTTTAGTGTGTTACAAGCAAATTACAAAACCAATGCAATTCTTTATAAATGTTTTGGATCATATCACAGTTTTAGTCTTATATTAAAGATTGTACTTCTAATCATTTAAAAAATCTTGAGGTAGAAAAATGAACATGAGGAGGAATTGAAGAAAAACAAAGAAGTAAGAAACTATTCTTTACAAATTCATTCTTTTTTAACACTTTTGAAATAGAATTCTTTTCAATGAAGAACACTTCTTTTTAGATAAGTGTTTCTCAATCTTCTGTCATTCATGTACCACCTTCCTGACTTTTTATGTATCTGAGTGCCACTTGTAATATTATTTAAGTTTCACTTCATATTTTTCTTTAAAACAAATTCACTTTTTGATTTAAATAAATTTATTTGAAAAGGAAATTTCATAACACAAGGATAAAAGGAAAAGCAGTATCACTTACCGTAATACAGTAAAATATGTTTAAGGCAGAATTGCACCGGACCGAATAAAACTTCTGGCTTAAGCAGTTTTTCCAGCTTATACAGTGAGCATGTATTTCCTTAATTATATATAATTTTTGAGCGGAACGTGAAAATGCTTGACTCAAGGGAAGTGAGATGTTTGTGGATAAACTTATTATACTGTTTTTGCTATATTTATCAGAATAAGAACAAAAATAGACATTCAAAATATACATAAATACACAAAACCTTAAATTTATTTGAAGAAAGTGTCCAAATTCAACTGTTTGTTTGTTTTAATGGGCTTTCTCATGCGGTTAAAAGAGAACATCAATTCTATGGCCTTTTCATGAAGTTCATTTTCCCCCTTAATTTTTGCATACAATTTGATAGCGTTAATATAACTTATCACTTGCGATGAAGAAGGAATTTCTATTTCCTCACTATCTTTTCCATTTTGTTCATCTTCTGAATCTCTCGCACTGTTACCATCTTGCGATTTTATTATAGATTTTAAATCAATTTCATCAGTTTCTGTAAAAACATTCTTGTTCACAAAACTTTCCACATTTACAGAATCATCTGCTTTAATTTTCTCAATCAAAGTTTGGATTTCACTAGAATCATCATAACAAATAACTTCTCAAGAATAAATCCACAGTTTCGAAAGCACTTTATTACACATTCATTTTTATGCATTTGATTGAATGACTTAAAAATGCAATTGCATCTAACACATTAATTTTCATGGTCATTTCCGATGCTCTCTTACAGTTGACCATGTTTGCAATAATATGGATCAATATTCTGTATTTCAATTTTATAAACTGTACAATTCCATAATCTAGTGGCTGTAGAACTGATGTTGTACATGGAGATAGAAAGACTGAACAAATATTTGAAAGTTGAACTTTTGAGTGACAAGTTGCATTATCTAGGAAAAGTAGAATATTCCTATTTTCTTGTTCCATTCTTTTGTTGCATTTGTTCAAAAATTCCTCAAATATAGCACTTGCCATCCATGCTTTATTATTCGCTTTCCATTTCACAGGAAGTTGATTCTTCCTTAAATTTTTGAAACAGTGAAGATTTTCACTTTCATCTGTTACCCATGGGTTCTCTAGTTTTCCATCAGCAAATGCAACCAAATGTACAGTCAATCATTTATTCGAATGACAACCTTTGGAAAAATGACGGCAGAAAAATGAACAGAATATATTTAACCAATACTTGCTGTAACAAAATGTCTGAGAATTTATTAATATTTAAACAAATTATTAATTAAATAAGAATTTACAAATATTTAAAGAAATTATTAATCAAATAAGAAATTAATATTTAATCAAAAACATTTTTCTGCCTTACTCAGGTTCTAATTCTACCTGTTGGTAGATGAGGTTGGGAAAAGATAATTTTCTATCAGCATTATGCAGGTTCCACCATCTAGAGGTCATTTTATAAGAGAAATCTTAAGATAATGCTGCAAAATTTTTATATTTTTGGCTTGTACAGATTTCTGGCTTAAACAGGTTTTAGTGTATTTATTTTAAAATATTATTTTTCTCATGTCAAAATGACATTGTAATAACAAAGTGAAAATAACTTCACAATTCATGCTATAACTAATAATAAATATAATCGGTTTAAAAATGAATCCCCAAAAATAAGTTTCTCAATGAGAAGAATGTAACTGTTTAGAACGAGACAGCAGTAAAGAAATATTCAGTTTGATGTAGTTTGGTTTAAGATGAAGATAAGGTTCTACATTGAAAATAAAATTCCATTTTAAGTTTTGACATTAACCATCACTGGCAATCCCAACTCGCATGTGTATGCAATTTAGTAGGAAGGGATAAAAGATACCTAATTGCCTTCTGTGACAAGGTTGGATACTGTGCATCAATACCTAAGTAAAATAATGTGACTTTTACTTCAAGACACAATGTGAAGTGATCTCCAGAAGCTGTTATGTTTTTCAAGGTGTCAAGTTATTTGGTAATGTGTGCAAAGTGATGAAAAAGTAGTTCCTCGTCCACTCACAGCTGTCATCATGTTTGGAAAAATACTTATGAAAATCTTTCATGAAGTCCTTCAAGTGTCTCTTCATTATGTTCAAAATATTTTCAGCAAGTGCTTCAGATAAGTTCATAGCCACGTAAATGAAAAATGGAAAGGAATCCAGTTCACCACAATCAAAATATGTATCCCGTAACTCCAGTTTTGCAATCATTGCATTAATTTTGTCTTGCATGTAGAATACTGATATAAGCTTGCCTTGGAATGATATATTTAGGTTGTTGAAATGAGCATATATCTATTGTTTAGCTTGCATTGCTTCCCATCATCACTTCTTTGGCAAGAGGTTTGATTAGTATCTCTCCTATTACTCCAATAGCTTTGGATATGATACTATAAAAGAGGTTTCCACAGACTTCACATCATCATCCCCTGCTACACTGTGCAGTCTGGGAGACTGGAATGTCCTTTCCCTTTTCTTTGAAAAATTCAATAGCTTACACATGGTAATGTGTAATGAGGTATTCCTCATAGTTTGTTTCAAAATGATGCTTGAGATCTCCATATGTATGGCACATAATGAAATAGGCTTTCTTTTATTGCTTGTCCATCAAAATCCAATTTACAAATAATTTTCATCACATTTACATGATATTTTTGGCTTCTTTGCAGCTGGTACTTTTACAACACTATGAAACAGTTTTGGTGATTCATTAAATTGGTTCTTACAGCTATCACCACTTTATCACATTTTCATTACAATCTTTACCATTACACTTTATAAATCCTGTTCTTAACCAGTAATCTGTGATGGCTCAGACATACCATCATTAAATGAAAATCTTAATCCATGTACCACCTAAAATTATCTTGTGTGATACCAGAGGTACACGTATCATGCTTTTGTAAACACTGTTCTAGATAATAATAATCTAATTCTTAAAAGAGTGCTGAAGCAGTATAGTTACTTTATTTTTTACCTCATGAAAAATTATTGGAAGAACTTTGGTGTGGGTATTTGAATTAGATATATGATTACTGGCAAAATCTTAAGTAAGGGAAAAAATATTCTGTCTTATTATTTATATATGAATTTATTAAAGAATAATATACAAGTGAAATTTTAAACTTTATTTGTCTAGGTGATAATGGAATATTATTTGGTACTTGGCTCTTTGAATAATGTTCTCATGTGAATCTGTCTGTCTGAAAATGAAATATCAACAGTTGGTAAAGAAGCATGATATATTGATTGTTTTTGATAGAGGGTTTTTTTTTTTTTACAGAAGATGTCTGATTATAGTAATTTTTCAAAATCTGTTCAATAACTATTGTAGTTCCTTTTTAAAACTCTCTAAACATGGTAACAAAATTGGACACTTCTAAACCTTTAATATCTTGAGTAATAAAAATATTTCAAATAACATTTCAGCCAGTAATAGTGAATTTCCGTGTAAAATTGATGTGGTTATCATAGTGTAAACTGTGTGGCTCTTTCTTCACTTCCAGTGCATTATAGGAAAGCACATCTTCAACAAATTTACAAATATTCTTGTTAATTTATTATTGACAAGATATAACTGTACTGAATATCAGTGAAAACTTATGCCTTTGATGTTTAAATGTATAGCATAATTTTAATCTTCTATCATACAAGTTGTTAATTTGAAAAAGAATAAGAATAAGAAAGGGCTGATAGTTCAAATAAAATAAAACCTTAACAAATAGTTCAGTCTTAAAATAGACTAAAACTTTAGTTTTAGAATTTATAATACTCTAAATGACAAAACTCATTTAAGTTGCAAAGAATACACATTTAAAATTTACTGCAGGTGGTGGCCTAGTCTTTCTGGATAAACTAGAAACATGAAAAATCTACTGTGTATATTATGTGAGCAGTATTATGCTAATAACATTGTTTACCTATACTAATAGAAGAGTTTGTGTCTGCATGTGTATGACCACCATATCTCCAAAGGATAGAGCCTAGAAACCTGAAAATTTGCACCAATATTAAGTGGACTCTCAGGTTGTGCATCTGGGTTTTATTACTTATTCACATGTATGTACATCTTTGTAGAAAAAAGCTTGGGAAAAACATATAGGAAAGAATATGTGACAGCCATATCTTCAGATTTTAGAAACCTAAAATTTTGCTCCCATACCAAAAGACCTCTGAAGATGTGCACCAAAGTACCATTCATCCATGTGCATATGCACATATAATTTAGGACTTGTACAAAATTTCAGCAGTTTACAACATTTAGGTTGTAATGATTAGTAAATTTTATCTTATAGATAGTTTCACGGACACTTATATATCTTACCATTCAGGCAAACTGATCAGTTCTGTTATTCAGTGAAATCGTATTTGGTTCTAACTAGTTGGAGACAAAAGATAGATTTCAAATACTGTTTCTCACACACCTGGATAAAATAACAATATTTAAAAAAAATTGTATGTATTCATTGTTATAACAGTTTTTAAACCTGCTGGATTTTAATGTTTTCCAGCATTCAGTGTTTATACCATGATTTTTGTTATTAAAATTATTTATTCCATTCTTAAGTGAACATAAACATGTATTATGAAGGTGTTGAAACCTTACATGATAGCTGTAATTTACTTGATGATATACAAATCATGTTTACTAAGAAATATAAAATATTTATATGTGCATCAGTGTGTTTCCAATTTCTCTGTTCAGTACAAAATGTCTACCTTTGATATATCTTTATTTTTTTAAGATAATATGTATCCATTCTTTATTTATCTTAAATACTTGCTGTTATATTTGATATTTTATGCTGTGGCTCTTTATTTTCTTCATTTTTACTTTAATATCAAAATTTTTAAATATTATTGAAATATAAAGCATAACCAAAAATATTTTATCTAGTTGTGTAAAGCATTGAATATCTTCTCATCTTAATTTGATTTTTCTTGGAAAACTTACACTATATATTGAAACAAAACCACCAACATGACACAGCTATGTATTATTCTGTTAATGAGTATGACAATAAGTTGACATAAAAATCAAGTTTTACATGTGCTTATTACCAATAATACAATCATGTACCAAGTAACTTGCTAGCTGTCTTTAATGAAAGAAATTATCACAGATGACTTGAAGGTATGTGAGGTTAATGATGATTTGAAGATAACCTAAGAAGGTATAAACATTGTTTTATGCTTTATTAATAAAAATGTTTACATTCATAGCAGCCATCCAGAGATACATATTGTGTATTTAGTTGGATTTTACCTTTTAACACAAGTAACATCAAAACAACAGTTTATTACAAATTATTTGTTCTGAAACTAAGCAACAAACTTGAACAAATTTGTGTATGTTGACAAATTTTATTTGTGCATTTGTATTATTAATCATTTTTATTTTACAATCAAACTTTGTTATTGAACAGAACAAATCAAAATTAGAGTTAACTATTTGAATTTGTCTTTTTATTGATTTATCTGTAACAAATGATAATAAAATTTTATTTTGTTATAAATTATAAGTCTGGATATTGAAAAGATAGTTTTGTTACACATGTGATTTTACAGGAGGAGAATGGACAAAAAAAAATGTAAACTTAACACACTCAAGAAAGGATGTTATACAACTGGATAAAGATAAAGTAATTTTAACAATCTTAAACTTTTGCTACCTAAGTTGATACTAACAAACTGACTACAAAACTGTGACAATTATTAATATGCCTTAAGTTAATTTTGTAAGGCTAACTTGAAATTATCTCCAAGTCATTTCTGTCTTCATTTTTTCTCACACGAAAACTTTATTATTTTTTATTCTTTCCATCATGCAGCTGACTTTGGATAATGTGCTGTAATAACACCAGATTGAAGTAAACAAACAACAATGGCTGGCACTTCTTGCTGGATGGCTCCAGAAATTGTAACAATGAAGTAATATGGGCCTGAAGTTGACATCTGGTCATTTGAAATGATGACTGTTGAGATGATTGAAGGTGGACCTCCTTATTTTAATACAGATCCTCTCATGGTAAGTGTTGCCAAGCAATATTTACAGCCAAGGAGAAAGAGAAGATTGAATTTTCAACTTTCTCCTTATTTGAATATCTCCCCTTTTTTCATTTTTGTGTAAATACTTTGAGATGATAGTAGAAAATTTTGATTTAATAAATCTAAGAGAGTTTTCCACTGGATAAAATTAAAGTATTTCATAATAAATTTCAAGATCCTTAAAGAATTTGTGTGAATTAATGCTTTGCTTCACTTAAAGACAAAGGTTTCCATTATAATTTTTCTCATAGAAATGATCACAACACCCAAATTCTTGAAAGTTATATTTTTTAAAATTCAAAACACAATTGTTTTCTTTATTCAAAGATGTCTTTCAGCAACTACAGGGAACAGCTATAATGATAAAGATGAAAACAAGACTTTGCACATTACTCATACATATAGTCATGAAGTCCCACTCCTTTATCAGGTATTTGATCTCATAGCCAGAAATGGGAAGCTGGACGTTAAAAAAAAAAATATTTCTCCCATCTGTCTCTAAACACATTTCCACGAAATCATACCATGCCTTTAGGAGTTCAGAAGCTGTGAATTGTTTGTGTACTGTTATTTCACTAAACTATTTTGTTTTCCTTTGAACCTGTTATCCTAATGAGAGAGACCAAAAAGCAATATTATTAAATGTAAGAATTCATTGTTGTGCTTGGCTGTACTGATCTTACAGTTTGAGTACTTCATGATTTACTATTTGTTTATTTTTCTAATATTCATCATTCCCATATAATATCTTATTTTACTGGTGAAAAAATGATATAATTTTTATATCCCTCACCATCTTTTGTGTAAATGTTTGTACTTTGAAAATTTTTTATTACATTTAAGATCCATCCATTTCTATTTACTTTAGCTGATCTCTATCTGGAACTCGTTTTCAGATACATTAAATTTCAATGCATATACCATTCACAATATATATATATATATATTCCATAAATATTTCAATAGAAAATGCCCCTTGATGTGGATTCCTGTACATGGTGAGGGGACCTCCCAGGGTTCTGTTCTCTCAGTTTACTTACTCTGGGATCTAAACATCCACCTTCATGTCTGCCATGCATGGTGACCCATGAAGGGGGGAGAAGAGGATCCCAGTGGTTGAAGGGTCCAACTCCAACACACCACTTTGGCCTTGAATTCCTGTAGACAGGCAGTCTTGGGGTGGCCCCCAAGATCAGTTGGGTAGTCAATTTGGGCCAGGGTTATCTGAGTGTTAGCATAGGATGTCCTCAACAGGTGTAGTGAACATTATGTCTGATACTGGTGTTTGGGTATAGTGCTCACGAAACCCTGTCGTCGGTACAGTGACTTTATATGGCACTGTAGTGTGTCCCCTCATAGGACTTTATGGTGAGTGGGGTCAGTGGGCACTGAATTGTTCTTTTTGTTTTATTATGGATACCCCTCAAATAAAAAAAAACAAGCATGACAGCATAGAGAAAAATTTGACTACTGGCAAACGACTGCACACTGATGACTCTGTATAGTCAAACTCGCAACTTGAATCTGTCCTGCAATTTTTAATTATACATTCTTTAACTGAAAAACCCTCAGGGCAGATGTCTCCATTTCTTATTCAGAAGGGTTTGGAAGGGTTTGCTGGCTCACCTAAATTGGTAAAAAAACTTACAGTCTGGGGACATTTTAGTGGAAACAGGGGCATAGCCAGGGAGGTTGGGGGTTAACCCCCCCATGGACCCAAACCTTTTAGACAAGTTCAGTTGCTACCTGTGAAGTTTCATAAAGATCCGTGATTGCATGGCAGATAATTTCACACACAACAAATGGTCAAATGCAAATTTCTGACTGAACACTCTTTTAATACAGCAAGTTTTGTCAGAACTAGAAAAATACAATCGAATATCTATGAAAGGCTCAAACGCCTGTTCGTTCTTGCCAGGACATCTACAACACAGTTTGGTTCAACTTTGATATAACAGTGAATGTGTAATGAGGCCAAGGCCATTCAATTGATCTTCAGTGGTGATATTTCTCAAATACGTTTTCAGTCTTCTGAGAGTTGAAAACGAATGCTCCACTGAGGTTGTTGACACAGGCAATGCGGCAAATACTTTCAACAGTCTAGAAATGACTGGGAACATTTTTGCATTGCACATTGCATATGTATCTATGACATTTTTTGGTCTGTTGTTTGCAAGTGATTTGCACCAAACCCTAAGTTCACCTACTGCAGCTAGTAAAGTGCTGTCAATGTAGGCCTTGTATATATTGACCAACTCTTTAATTTGGTCACATTGTTGTGCTGTAGGTTCTGACCATTCTGTGGTAGATCCTGATGGTTGTAGACACATGAAGTTTGTAAGGAGAGTTTTGTGACTGGATAGACGGTTACATCACTTAAGAAAGTGATCAACAAATGGTACAAATACAACAATATGAAAGTACTCCTCAGGGCTAGTGGTTTGTGGGTTAGTACGGTACATCTGTCTTTTAGCCAGCCTTGACATTATGATGTCACTTTGAAGCTCACTACACAGAGTTTGAACTTCACAGAAAATGTTGTTAAATTCATTCACAGTATTATTTCTAAGTGAACAGATTAAATCTTCCACTATTTCTGCGTGATGCATCGCAGCACCTAAATCAGTGTTCTGTTGCTGCAGTAAGTTGAACAGAGGTAAACTAAAGGAAAACAATTTAGCAATGGTAAGTAGAGTGATGATGAATTCTGGCTGTGTTATAGAATACAATTGATTGACTTGCATGGCAGAATCTCTGTCTTGTGAACCTGATATGATCTCAAGGGCATTTGCAACAGCATGGATTAATTCTAGAAAGACAATGACTGAGTTATGCCTCTCAACCCACTGGGTGGGGCAGAGATCTTTCAAACTTTTTTTTTTTTTTATTCAGGTGCTTTATTCTCTACCGACAGAGCCATAACGTGCTTTCATTTGTGTGTATTGAAAAAGTTTTCAATGCAAGAAATTACTCCTGTGCAATTTTGCACAGGAATTTCTTTACAAGCATTATAAATTGCCAAGTTCAGGGAATTGGCACTGCAGTGTACATAGGGTGCAAGTGGGAATTTATCAGTTATGTGTCTCTGGACACCATTGAATTTCCCACTCATAGAGGTAGCACCATTGTACCCTTGTCCTCGCAGGTAAGCCATGTCAATATCATATTTTGTCAGATTGGTTATGATAACATCAGCCAAGTTTTTGCCTGTCACATCATAAACAGGTATAAATTGCAAAAAATCTTCTCTCATTGCAAAAGAGTTGTCATTGGCATGCAAATATCTAACACACAGCGAAAACTGTTCAATGCCTGAAATATCTGTTGTTTTATCAGCTAGTATTGAGAAACACTTTGCAGCATTAACCCTGTTGACCAAAGCATCAAGAACATGAGTATTACAGGCATTGATGATTTCATTTTGAATTTGAGGACTCAGATACGTAGCATTCCTCTTTATACTCTTAAGGCTTGCTGAAAGCTTGACATCACCCTTTGCCCTGTAGTGCAAAATTGCCCAACAATTCCTATCATTATTGATGGGCTCCTCATCAGTTTCACCAACAAACATTGGACCAGAATGATATTTTCCCCTCAAATCTAAACCCTATCTCCCATACAGTAATACAGTATCAATAATAGGCGTTAAATATTGCTGGTTTTGTTCAATTTCTTGCTTGTAAGTTGCATCAAGCTGCAAGTGCACAGATGAACTTGTGTTTACGACCTGTAGAAAATTGTTAGCTTTTTCTTTGCTGTCTTGGTGATACTGTTTAAATTCATGTGCTTTGAAGTCTTCAACCTTCTTCCAGTTTGTGTATGGAAATTTCACTAGTTGTCCCAATTTCTGGCTTCCAACACCAGCACCATCAGGAGCAAAAAGACAGCAGTACTTGCAAAAAGCACCCTTTGCATGTTATGTGTAGAGTAGCCATCTCCACTGTGAAAGCCAACAATGCAGAGTGTTTGCATGATTTTTAATACATAATTAATATAACGAGGAGTCGACTTATCTGTTTACCAATGCTGACATCATCAGAAATATAATTTCCAATGTCCCAGACTGAACCTGAGGTGGTAGTGGCAGTACTGGTAGAAGGCCACAGTGATGACTCTGACAATTCAGTTGACAATTCTGATTCAACCTGATTGGCTGCAGTAGATTGATCAGGTTCAGCTTCATGAATGGGTTTAAAGAACCTATGCAGTGTCTTTTGCTTTTTCAGGCTTGACATAGTGAATGATTGTTTATCGTAACTTCTGTTTGTCAACGTCACATTAACAGTACTATTGGTGCCATCTATAGTGAATCATTCACTATAGATGGCACCAATGGTACTAGGTTAGTGCCATGGTGCCACCCACTGTTCATTTGTAAAGTTAATTCTTGAAATCCAGGGAATCTAAACATACACTGTCCATGATATTTGAATACAGATTATAGACACTATACATATATTTTATCACTCTCCTGAGTGACTCTATATTTCATATGTTGATGACAGGACTGTAGGCCTACTTTGCTGGGCCTGATAACTTTATGTTATATAATATATATATAGGCCTATATATTTATTTATGAATAAAAAAGTAAGACAAACATCTCAGTGTGCCGTTCTGAAATTTGCTAAAAGGGTGGTTTGAGAATGCATAATTTAGGTTTTTCTTTTATGTTTTTATTAAAAAATTTCACGGGGGGCATGCCCCCAGACATCCCTCTCGCATGACTTCACACCTGTGGAGCTTGCATCAACCACTCAAACTGAAAAAAACCCACCAATGGCCATTTCTGGCTGCACCCCTGAGTGGAAACATCTTCATCACAACATTCAAAACTCCTCTTGAAGTCAAAGGCCATTGGGGATCTACTCATTGTGGTTACTTCTCTTTCTCCTTTGAATTCTTCCAGAGGAGTTACAGTTGAGAGGGATTTAAAGACCATTCCAGAGTCAGAGATCCTGCCAGATTTCATCAGTCAAGGTGTTACAGCCATGCACCATGTTGTTACTCGTAGAGATGGGATTATGGAGCCAAAAAATGTTCTTATATTTACATTTACGACATAACGTTCTCCGACCACAATCCAGGCAGAATATCTGAATTGTAAGGTGTGGCCTTATATTCCTAATCCTGTTAGATGTTTTCACTGCCAACGATTTGGTTACTCGAAAACATCTTGCCATGGTTCCTTAACATGTGTCCATTGTGCTGGTAAAGACCATGATGCTTTTGAATATCCAACTAGAATCACATTGTGTTAACTGTAATGGTCCACATCCTTCCTATTTTACCTCCTGCCATAAATGGGTGGAAGAGAAATTAGTACAACATCTCAAGAAAGTTCAGATTTGTAATATGTTCGTAACAAGTTGAATAACTTATTATTTTAGTATACAGACCAACAATAGAGATACACATCTTTACAAACGTTCGTAGGACCTAATTATATGTTTCGACTGCTATATAGAATGTTCCAAATTACACAGTAAATGATGTGAATGACGTTAAATCTCCTAGTTAGACAAAAGAAATCCATCTTTCATTTTTTTTTAACAAATAACAATTCCTGTATTGTTCTGTGCTGTTGGTTTGTTGTTGCATCATTTTCAGATATAAAAGGCAGTTTGGTATAAGTAGTATTCATTTATTTATTTTGTGAGTTTTTGGTTTTTTTCATAATCAGAATTAAAAGCAGACGATTGTTGGAAGTTGTTTGTAAGTTACTGATCTAAATGTTAACGGCTCAGTGAGAGAGAGATATGAAAAGGCTACTACCAAGCGACTGAGCGGGAAGAGAACAAAAAGTAAAGTTAGTTAACTGAAAAATAGTTTTGTTCAGAGGAAAGGTAGAAAAAGTAAAGTTAAACGTCGTAGGAACCAATAGCCTAATGGTTAATATGTTAAAGGGAGATTAACAATTTTCTGACATTTTGAGAGAATAGCTTTTATTGTCAAAGTGTTTTCTAAGACCACTGAACCTGCCTTTCCCAAAAAACAGCAGACATATATAAAAAGTGAGGATATGGTTATGATAAAAGGAACCACAAAGATAAAAGAAACAAGAATTATACACTGTTATTGTTGAAATTAAAACTAATGAAAGATAATTGAGCTTTTCTAAAGTAGTTTCTTGACAACAAAGAGAGAACTCTATTATATAGGATTTAAAATACAACTATGATATAGAGTTTAAATTATTTTTGTATGTATAACTATACACTATTTTAAAATAAGCGAAGTGCATACTGTTCATATATTGCCAAATTTACTTCCACTAACAAATTAGATACTTTGTCCAGCACACCTATATATTTCACTGCATTACTGAAAACTTCTATACAAAAAAATGCTTGACAACCATAAATTAACTTAATCACTATAAAAATATAAATTTTAAACAGGTAACCCTGACAGTTAATTTATGCAATAACCACCAATAAATAAATCGTGTAATCATGTTTAAATCAAAGTTTTCTTCAATTGGCTAAAGGATTATCGGTAAAATTCCAACATTAGGCGATTTGAAATAAAATCTTACCTTTAATTCCTAATTCCTCAAGTATTAAAACACACAATTCAAGACATTAGTTTCTCTATACAGTACAGTGTGAAAGTGTTAGGTTAAATTAGTCTCTCTATACAGTACTATGTGAAAGTGTTAAGACAGAAGAATATTTTGTCATTCTTTCTATTTTATGGAACTAATTCTTCCATGTCATTACTGATTGTATTAATGATAGTGATTCACTTTTAACAATTAAATGAGCCAGAGTGAGAATACTTATTATTTTTTAGAATTCCCTATACTTGTACCTTGAATATGTCATAATGGTTCTGTTTTCGTTGGTAAAAGAGTAGCTCAAGAGTTGGCGGTAGGTGCCTTCCATCTAATCTTACACTGCTAAATTAGAAACGGCTAGCACAGATAGCCCTCTTGTAGCTTTACGCTAAATTAAACAACAAACAAGCTCTGTTCACATATGTTTCAATAAGAACTTTTACTTTAGTTATAATATTAGGTACATAGAATGTCTACGTGATGTTATTATTCAAAGTAGAGGGAAATAATTCGTAAAAGTAAATATATATATATATATATGGAATTGTTAACTATTTTACCAAAACAATACCACTCTGTCATATGTATGTTTTTATGTAAACATAAGTTTTGACAAAAAATATTAACATACTAAATCGTTACAACAACTGTTCCCACCTCCTGGAAAAGTTAATATATATGTGTAATTGTTAACTATTTTACCAAAACAATACCACTCTGTCATATATATGTTTTTATGTAAATATAAGTATATATGTAAATATAAAAATGTTGTAACGATTTAGTATGTTAATAACTGTTGCAACCTCCTGGAAAAGCTTTTCCTAAAAAAGCAAAGCTGTTTAATACACTAAAAACCATGGAAGTTATGAAGAAGTATCTCATTATAACAATGTATTTTAACAAAAATAAACATATTTTAACTTTCAAAGAAACAATAAAAGAAAACCATTACTTATACAAAGATCTTTAGTATCAGCTCCTTCTTCATCAGTAATATCATCTCCAGGACAAGTTATACAGGCATCAGAAGCAAAATGTGCCATATAAATCCCTCCTAGGCACGGCAGGCAGTAAGTTTGTAATCCATTGTCATAGTGACCAGGAGGACATGGATCTAAAACCGTTAAAAGTACACAGCTAAACATTTATTTACTCAGTGTTAATTTTTATAGTCCTATCAACGAGTTTATTATCAAAAAACAAATTTATTGTATGAAAACTACATGATATTAAAAGTTTTGCATCTTTTTGTGTTTAATGGAAACTATTAACGTTATTGTGTGTAATATATACTTACAACACCTGTCAGCATCTCTTCGGTATCCTTGAGTGCAAGTGAGGTTTTCTGCTGGAACATACACTGAAGAAAACAAGATAAAGTTAAATCTTTTTTAGCTCATTTACTGTCACCGATAGGAATAGAAAGTTTTACAGAGTGCGAGATTCATGCGAAAAATAAAACACGTTCTTCAAAACGGTTTTTAACAGATGGTTTATTTCTTTATATACTTAGTAACTGAGTCAACTCATTAAATTAATCAGAGAAACTTGGAATTTTATGAAAGCACTCACAGTTCTTCTCTTTATAAATTATGTTATACCTTGAGGTACGTTTCATTTCCTTTGGTATTTCTCTTGTAAAATTTTTGTTTGGCAAAGTTGTGGATAAATCAAGATTTCTATCTTGAATCGACTCAAATACATAATATGGGGAACATATTTTGTCGTAATTTTAAGTTATTTATTATTCAGATTACGCTAATAAAAATCCACTTCGTAAATATGGTTTGTATCTTTCCATTTTGTAAGATTTCGCTTGAATATACAGAAGCTGAGTGCATAATATCAAAAAAGCTTTGGAGGCTTACCATTCCTCTATAGAGGTTTTTGTTAATCCATCTAGTATACGAAGATGATTGTATATAATCACATAGAAACCCCTAGTTGCTGCATCAGTGACATGACAGGTGTGTCTATGAGTAGATTAACACGCATACCTTTTTAATTCTTCAGCTGCTTGCTGAGTATAAGATATAAATGAAGTCTTATATTGTTTCATCTATACCCTTACCATTCGTAAGGCAAGTGTTAAGACAAATACTTCGGTTACACACCCTTTCAATTTAAATGCAGGTGTGCCCCAAGGGTCTGTACTCAGCCCAATACTTTATAATATATATGTTAATGACATAACTTTTCAGGAAAAAATTCAAAAACATTAAGCTTAACCTCAGTAAACCGACCTCATCTTCACGAAGTCTATCACTTTTCTAGGCCTTACCATGACTCATAACCTCTCCTGAACACCACACTTCTATTGCTACCCAAGCAAGTAATAGAATTTTCTTTCTTAAATGTATTAGTGGCCCCAACAAAGGCTGTTCTCCCAAAATCATTCTCGTAATATACAAAGCATTCATTAAACCCCTTTTCGAATATGGTAGTGCAGCCACATATAACATGACTGAAAGACAATTCTCAGTATTACAAAACCTGCAAAACCGCACCATTAAAACCGCTTACCGCCTCCTCAACTACACTCCCACAACATACCTCAACTCCCTAACTCAACTATTACCAATTAAGGATCGATTCATCAAACTTACCAAACGATACTACACTAAAGCTACTGACAGAAACTCCCAAACTCGCCAATTATTCCGACTGGCAGACACACCTCAAGTCTGGGAAAAGTATACTTCACCATTAAACTGGGCAACTAACGACAGAGACCAGTACTAACCATTACCGATGAAACAGACAATACTGTGTTACCCATTTATATGTCATTAATGTTTTGCATTCCAGTTTGGGCACTGGGTTGGTATTTTTTTTTGCCGCCCACCCTGTAATAGTGGTTTTCTCTGGGTACTCCAATTTCCCCAACATCTAATTTCTCGCCATTTGATTTATAGATCCCCAGCACCCTAGCCCTGAAAGGACCTTCTGTCTCTCTTCATGTCACTATCCTCTTTCCTTTCTCTCTCTCCATATTTTATTCTCTTTTTTTTTCTCTCTCTCTCTCCCTTTCTCTTTCCCTCCTTATGTCACTGGTTCCTTCAAGAATGTGTGACCTGCTGCAGCCTTGGTCACCCTGCTCGTGATCATGATGATTTCCGTCCAAAGTGTACCAGTCCAGCTCTCCCGCTCCTCAACTTTCCTATATTATCGTTATTTTCTGTAATACATCATTCAATTCGGTTTTTCTACCTTTCTCCTCATGACACATCTTACCTTATAAGCATGTGGGGCTGAAGAGAAACAAAAGTTTCTGAGCACCCCAGGTTTGCCTTAAGGGTCTTCTCTAAGGACTTTAAAACCTAAACTACTACCAAGTCAGAAATAAATAATAAATAAGTAATCCATACCCAGTTGACCTTGTTTCCAGACTGAGATATTTTTCGTTGCATACTGGGTTAGCTTCAGCAATTTTTGTCTCTGGCATTTGTGTTTCTACGAATTATTGCAGGACTTTTTCCGAATTGTTCTGGCGAACCAAGATTGTTTAGAAAATTTAAATTCCCATTTGAGCATATAAACATTTACATTGCAAAGGCCTATTATATGCCTTTTCCAAAAGCGATCAATCTTCGGTTACATCAAGATATCTACGAAATGCTAAGCTATGTCATAAAGAAGTTTTGATAAATGCTGTTGTACTGCGACTTCATATCTCATTAATTGTCACATTAGTTGCCAGTTTGCATATTCAAAACGGTTTTGGTGTGGCTTATTCATCCCCATAAACTGAAGAGTATGATAACTATAAATTTCAAGGGCAGCCTGGCACTTATACAGTACCGATAATATCACAAGTTCTTCTTCATCACTTCCCTGAAATATCCCTTGCAGGTCATCTTTAGCATTAGTTCATGGAATAAAATGAATTTTCCAAGAGTATCCTATTGGTGTCAATATAAACATATTCAAAGATTGTATCGACTCACTTAGCATGTTGGATTTGGGGATATCATTCATAAGACTGGTGTCGTGATTAATTGGACCAGTATATGGATGTACAAGTGTTCCTATGGTTTGTTTTTAGAATGTGTAGCATTTATGGTAATATTTATAGGAATTAGAAGTAGATATGTTTACCAATCATATTTCCACATGGACAAGTCCTCCCATGAAAATTATGAGAATCTGATTTCATGTTCCTTTGAAAGTAATAAATCATTCACTTTAGATTATTTGGAAATGAAGCCTCAATGTTATATGAAGATGCTACTGCTCACATGGATTTATATTGTCAGTATTTTTAACACCATTGCAAGCAGTCTATTTCGTGCATTTATTTTGTTGAGAAACGCACTTGAAGATAATTAGTTTAGGAAGTATTCTGAAATGAGTGACTTAAAACGTTTTATTATGAGATTCAAATAATATTCAACATTTTTAGGTTATAGACCGACTAGGAAGGATATTTGAAGTAACTAGTAAAGGGAGAAACCTCAGTGAACAACGAGATAATCACCCTGTAAATAACCCTAATCCAAGAAAGAATTAACAACAAAATACTTGCATTCTGGTAAAAAAAATAGAAAGCAAACACAATACTAATGTCGTATATAAATTATATGATGGTAAGTCCCATGTATTTTATGTCAGAGAAGCAACCCCGTAACTCTGAAAAAAATTCATGACTCAACAAAAAATCTCACGTTTTTTTTTAAAAACTGCACCTCAGATATATCATTGGTAACATTTACTTACCAAAGAGGAAATCAACATCATTAGGCAATAAACCTGATAATTCCTTCTAATACAAGAGTAAAACCACTTTAAACCTATACAAAGTAAAACACTTTTATACCTATACTTAAAACTTTTATTAAATATTGTTGTGTGTATTACAATTTGAAGATGGCACTCTTAAATTATAACACGTAAATCATTAACTGCGTTTCAATACTCATGGTGGGTATAACACAGCTATCACATTGTGTGGCTTTCTGCCTAATTTTAAACAAATAAATTGACCACTTTGCTGTGCATCATGTGTGTGTTTTTTTTTCTTATGGGAAAGCTGCGTCGGATTATATGCTGAGTATATGGAGATGAATCGAGCCCCTGATTTTTGAGTTGTAAATTCGTAGACTTACCACTGCATTCAGCGAAAGAATGCAATACTCTATATAATTTGTATACAATATATATCCCAAATCATTAATGTTAGAAGTTAATAGGCCTGAAATGGCCAAGTGGGTTAAGACGTTCGACCCGCAATTCGCGGGTTCAAATCCATGTCGCACCAAACATACTAACCCTTTCAGCTCGCTAGCAGTTCCTAATTTAGCAGTGTAAGACTAGAGGGAAGGTAGCTAGTCATCACCACCCACCGCCAACTCTTGGGCTACTCTTTTTACCAACGAATAGTGGAATTGACCGTCATATTATAATGCCCCCATGGCTGAGGGGGCAAACATGTTTAGTGCGATGGGGATTCAAACCCACGACCCTCAGATTATGATTCAAATGCCTTAACCCATCTGTCCCTGCCAGGCCATTTCTCATACATATATATATAGCTTTATGTACTGTTATTTGTATTCATAAACAACATTACGAATCTTGTTGTCTTTACAATCTCTGGTGATAACAAGAGGCCTCATCTGTAATGATATGGTCGATCATGTGTTATTTTTATAAATGAAATTATAATTAAAAGTTTTAATTCAAATACCTTTTAACTACTGGTTTTTTTTGTCGTATTTAGTCCAATTCAGACACAAAATCATAAGAAGTGTAAACTAATTTAGAGAGGAATAAGGCTAAAGGATATTTTCGCTTGAAATGGTTGTTCAACTCTTTTATTATCGTAAAACCTTCTTTGCTTCACTAACCTATGCATTAATACCCATGCTACATATATTTTATGATAAAAATCATGTAAACTACATATATTATCATGCTGGACATACAAATGGTGTTTTGGGAAATATTTTCTCTCTCATTATTATTGGTATATAGCAGTTGGTGCGATTTGTTAACATAAAAAAGTTCTTATTGCTGTTAATCACACTAGTGTTTTAATTTTACTAATACTATTTAGTGTTAATATGTTAGTATGTAATAATAGCTGGATTTCATTACCTAAAGAGCTGTTCTCAACTGTATTCTTGCCAAGGGCAGAGCACTGACAGCCCACTGTATCAAATTGTACTTAATCTCAGAAATCTATGTTACAAAATAAAAAATAATGGTTAAAAATTAGTTGTCATAGTTATTGAAGTTTTTAAATCCTTATTACAAAAAATACACTACTTTTTTAAAAAACGTGTAGTTATTTTAGTTTCCTAATTCTGTTTATCCGGTCATACGCTGCATTGTTACATTTCGAGCATTTACTCTGTAGTTTTTCCTGTGTATTAACCTTAACATCAATACAGAATATACAAAAAAATCTTTATCCAGACTTTAGCACCTCTTACTTTGAGGGCTAGGCTACTCATACCATCAGCATAATTAAACAATTATATAAAAAAGTTACTCTGGATAACTATATCGTGATATGTTTGTTTTATTTTCAGTTTTTCGTAAAGTTACACAAGGGCTACCTGTGATAACTGCCCCTTCTTCAACAGTATAAGAATGGAGGGAGGGTAGTTAGTCATCACCTCCCAGTGCCAACTTGCTTACGAATAGTGATATTGCACGTCACATTATAACTCCACCATCTCTGAAACGGCTAGCACATTTGGTGTGATGGAAATTTGAACCTAAACCGACTGCGTGTTCCAACTTTATGCTTGTCTATCTCTTTATTTGCTGTTAAGCATCTTAACATGTCCATTTCTCAGTTAAACTACCAATAAACCGAGAAGAAAAACATCTAAAACTTAAGCATAAATTATTTAACAAACTAGTAATGTAAGTAATGTGATCTTTCGTTAATGTATTTTTTGTTACTGTGACATTTCAGTTTTTGAAACGTTCTATTATATTTCTGTAAATGTTTAATTTAATAAATATCATCATAGATACTTCTCTTCTTCTTTGAAATGTGTTCTGGGTTCACAGAGTGACGTCCACATAACTTATGTATTGTTTTACTTTAATTATCTGTTTGATGAAGGAAGCATCATTTCAAATGAGAATTTGGTTGTTAGATATCCAGCTCCTGTAATCACTACAAACTTCATAGAGCAACAATTTAGCCAAGCTACTACTACTGCCATCAGACTGTTATATAAATTTAAGGTTTTTTCTTTCGAGTCTTCAATATAATGTACTTCGTGATCACGAGTAACCTACTTGAAGTAGGTTACAATGTATTTCAATATGGCTAGTATGGGTAGTGTGTGTAAATCATTAAAAGTGTGTATCTTCAAGTTCACTGTCCGTATTAACACCACTGGTCGTCAGTTTCACTGACTGTTTGAACAGTGTTGTTGTTCGATTTCATTGTACTTCAACAGTGTAGGTATTAAATTTCACTGTCTGTTTCAACAATGTTGATCTTCACTTTCATTGACTGTTTTATCAGTGTTGCATTTCATTTTATCTGTTTACACACTATTAGTCTTCAATTTCACTGAGTGTTTCAATGCTATTGGACTTCAATTTCACTGACTCTTTCAACACTGTTGGTCTCAATTTCTGTTTTAAGAATACTGGACTGCAGTTTCACTAGCTCTTTTAATACTGTTGGCATTCAATGTCACTGTCTCTTTCAATAGTACTGGTTTTCAATTTTATTTCTATTGGTACACTGTTGGTCTTCACTTTTGATTCTGTTTGAACACTGTTGGTCTTCAACTCACTAATTTAACACTACTAGACTGCAGTTCCACTGTCTGTTTTAGTAGTACTGGTCTTCAATTTTATTTCTGTGTGTACACTGTTGGTCTTCACTTTCACTTCTGTTTCAACACTGTTGGTCTTCAGTTTCACTGACTCTTTAACACATTTCGTTTTCAGTTTCACTGACTGTCTACACACTGATGGTCTTGAATTTTACTGTCTGCTTCAACACTATTGGTCTTCAATTTCAATGTCTCTTTTAACACTCGGGGTTCACTTCCACTGACAGTTTTTACACTGTTGATCTACACTTTCACTGAGTGTTTCAGTACTGTTGATTTTTAAGTTCACTGTCTGTTTCACAACTATTGGTCTTCACTTTCACTTACTGTTTCATCACTGTTGGTCTTCAAATTCACTTTGTGTTTCAACTCAGTTGGTCATCAGTTTCACACTGTGTTTTAACACTACTGGTATTCAATTTCACTGACAGTTTTAAAAAACAATTGATCTGCAGTTTCAATGACTGTTTCAATAGTGTTGGTCTTCAATTTCACTGTCTCTATTATCACTTTTGGTGTTTACTTTAACTAACTGTTTTTATACTGTTGATCTTCACTTTCACTGACTTTTAACACTAAAGGTCTTTGGTATCATTGTCTCTTTTCACATTGTTGTTCTTCTGTTTCACTTCTCTTTCAACACTACTGGTCCTCAGTTTCACTCACTGTTTTCACACTGTTGGTCTTTACTTTCACTGGCTGTTTCAGCACTTGGTCTTCCATTTCACTGTCAGTTTCAACACTACAGGTTTTCAATTTCATTTTCTGTTTCAACAGTGTTCAACATATTTTCAGTAAGTTTCAACAGTGTTAATCTTCATTTTCACTCTATATTTTAACACTACTGGTTTTCATTTTCAATGACTATTTCAATAATGTTGGTCTTCACTTTCACTAAATATTTCAACAGTGGAGATCTTCAATTTCACTGTTAGTTTCAGCAGTGTTGTTTTTCAGTTTCAATGTTTGTTTTTGAACACTGTTTGTCTTTAATTTGACTGACTATTTCAACAGTGTGTATCTTCACTTCTCTCTTTTAACACAACTGGTCTTCACTTTCAATGACTGTATCATTAGAGAACATCATCAATTTCACAGCCTATTTCAGCAGTGTTGATCTTCATTTTCATTGAATGTCTTCATGCTGTTGGTCTTCGATTTCACTGAAAGTTTTCATACTGTTGGTCTTCACTTTTACTGACTCTTTCAACATTCTTGGTCATCAATTTCACTGAAAGTTTTATCACTGCATTAGTATGTTGCTGAGACTTCTCGTTGCTGAAAACTCATGTTTGTTGTGTTCTGGTGGGACTTCTTGTGACTGATAACTCATGTTTGTAGTGTTCTGGTGATATGTCTTGTTACTGATAACTCATGTTTATAATGTTCTGGTGATACTTCCGATTACTAACTCAACAATAACATACCGTTACGTCACATGTTGATATGTGAATGACAGTGTTATTAATTCATAACAAGTTAGTGTAGAATATCCTGTTTGTTGTCAACATTATTCACACATGTTCTTTCCTTATTTAAAAACTCAATGTTGAACTTTGACTTCATCTGCTTTTTCAGATTCAGTGGGGGGAAAGGCCACTATAAACAGGAGACACAGATAAAATAATGGAGAGACACCACTGTTCATGATATATATAAAACAAGTAGTACATAGGAAAGGCAGCTAGTTACCACCACTCACTGCCAACTCTTGGGCCACTCTTTTATGAACAGATAATGGGATTGATTGTCACATTATAATGCCCCCACCACTGAAATAGTGAGCATGTTTGGTATGATGGGGATTTGAACCCATGACCCTCGGATTACGAGTCGAGTGCCTTAACAACCTGACCATGCCGGACCGAGTGGGAGTGTCAACATCATCATGGCAAGAAAGCAGTAGTGTAGACTGATTGAAGAATGCTGTCAATGCTGTTTGCCTAGCATGCTCACTTTTTATCTCTATAAAGTTTTTTACACAAGATTAAGGAACTTTCAACATTGTCTTCAATTGTTAAGGCTTCAATCACAATTGGTCTGGATTTTCACAGTTTGATAAAATAGTAAAAATGAATTTGACAGCTTTTTCTGTTTTAAAAAGAATTGTTATTCTGGTTCTTAGTCGTCTTTCTATTCATAAGCAGCCAATTTGTGGTCAGTGTTTTATCAGTTTTTCATTGGTCATTTGTTTATAGTATGATTTCAGTAAGTCATTGATGAGTTGCTCTTCAATTTCACTGAAATCCAAACTGATGTGCTAATGTTATGATTTTTGTTTAACAAGAGGTTGAAAATTGTGCACACATTCTAGCCAGTTGTTTTTTTTCCAAACTGCATTCATATTTGAGGTAGTAACCTCTTTACATTCTTGATGTTGAATGGTTTCCAGAAACCTCTGATCTAGATGTTTCTGTTGCTGTCTACTGACCCTGATCATATATTTGAAGATTTGTCATAAGTAATATGCTTCAAAAGAGGCTATGATGTATTGATTTATAGGTTGGATCAATGAAGTGGTGTTTGGAGGAAGAAACTCCACAGAAATGTTTGTTGATATGTAAATTAGGTTGTTAGGGTGGGTGAGTTGTCATCAACCACTAGTGATTTATGGGAAGCAATTTCCATGGAAAAACATCTCTCTACTGCAGGGCAGAAAAAGTTGTAAACAAATCCTCAAAAATTGTTTTTGTTGTTTAAACCTGTTCTGTTTGGCATCTTCTTCCAATATAGATCAGTCTCTCAAATGTTGAAAACTTGATGGGTCATATATCCTCTTTGTTCAATAATATATTTTAAAACTGGTTGGCACATTGATGTTGCTTCCTTATCAGCACTTACCACCTGTAGGCTGTATAAATTATGCTCTTTCTTTAATTTGTCAAGTCAGCCTTTGCTATCCATTATCTTCGGGCAATACCGATTTAGTAACTTAACAGATGCAAATGTGGAAGGCTCAGCATTTTGGATAATTTTCTCTTTCTTGATAGTTGCTGTAGTTGATGATGAGAACTTAAATGCTTTGGAGATTTTAGTAAGTCTCTGGCTTTCATCAAACTTCTTGATGGTTTCCAGTTTTGTTGTTACTGAGATGGCTTTTCTCACAGTTTTTTGGCTTACTGCTGGCACTGGAATCACTTGCAGTACACTTACTAATCATTTTGCATTTAAGGACAGAGTACAGTCTAAATAAAACATTTTTAGTACATTAGTTGATACCTTTCACGATCCAAACAAGACACTTGGGATGTATGAACTCTTAGCACACGGGCTGGTTAAACTAACGTGTCATGACGTTTTATTAAGTTACATTCAAAATATAATTAAACCACTTAACTACCATGATGTATGAACAAACTTGACAACAAACCATAGATGATAATGCAGCTTTCAATATATAAATTTTTAGTTCTTAATAATATAAGAAAATAATAAAAAACAATTTTAAATTACCCTAGTGTGTGAATTTGAATATTTGTTCTTCAGTTATTACCTCTTTTGAACTTCCCCCTTAAACTATGAAATGTTATGTAAAATGTCATTAATATTCTAAATCTTTATCTTATATCCTTCAATCCTGTGGAACTACAGAGCAACCAATGAAAATGCAATAACCTCTTGCCACACCCACTTTCAACTTGTTCAAATTTACAAATTGCTAATGCATTTTTCTGAGGCTAAGTCCTATTAAATATATAACCAACAGGATGTCTAGAATACAAATAATTGATTAAAGTATGATTCTTCCTGTATGATCTTAAAGATAATTGATAAATTTAGCTAATTAGAGAGCCAGAGACAGTGAGATATTTTCTCAATGACAAACTGGGTATATCTTGCTTCAAACATAAATTATTGTGATATTATATTTTCCTTCCTTTCTTTCTCTCTCTTTTAAAGAATAGTTTAAGTTTTTCAACAGATTTTTCACTGGTTATAAATTATGTTGTGATAAATTTGTTATACATTTCACACGTATTTCTGAGGAGTTCAGCATTTCTAAAATCATACACCAGTTTAAAAATTTTATTTTTGTATTTCTTTCAGTTACCAGAGTTTCAGTATTCAAGGGGTGATGAAGAAAAATTAAAAAGAGGTATATGTGGTGTTTGTCATTCAATTTCAAACCTCTTTGCCTCCAAAATATCAGAGGCAACAATTTACAACTGAATATAGAAGAGCTAGGGAATACTTGTAAGTACACATGTTTGGACTTTTTGGATTTTATTTCCTATAAATCTTTGTGATTTTTAGTCAGGTGATATTCTGTACATTGAGTGTTTTAATATTTTTTAATGTTTGGTTAGTTTTGTATTTTGGCCAAAGCAACTTAAGGGCTAACTGCCTTAGCCATCCCTAATTTAGCAATGACATACCAAAGAGAAAACAGCTAGTTAGTACCATCTACTACCCACTCTTGAACTACTCTTTTCATGAACAAAGAGTGTAATGGATTTTAATGTTACAACATCCCAATGGGTAAAAGTATGAACATGTTTGGGGACAACAGGGATTTGAACCCATAACCAACAGATAGTGAGTCAAACCATTACCATCATTTCTTTTCATTATGGGCTTGGTTGAATCAGCCGAGTTTGTGACCCCAAATTTATCTTTATAGTTTCACAACAATAATTTCAATACGTTTTGTGCATCTTCATAAAAATTTCATCAACTGTGAATAATCATTAAATCATTGGTTGAGAAAAACATAATTTATAATGAAGTCTCTTTCACTGCAAGAGCCTGTGAATATGTGGAATCAGAAAATTGACTCCTGTGGGTGCAAAGTGATTATCATGTAGATTAAAAACACTTACATTATCTGAAATTTAAATTTAAACATCATAAATAAACTTGAAACATTTTAGTCAGTAAAACTAGACTGTATTTTGTATTATTCTACCCAAACTCTGTATGAGGTTTGTCAGTATGACCAATCTTGTAACCATTAAAATAAATCAAAATTATCTTTTTTTTATTTGTAAAGTTGGTTAGAAAGGATTTTAGATTTAACAAAGGATTTGTCTTTATTATTAAGCCTGTATGGTTCATCAGCTTCTATATTAAACATTTTAGATTGATAAGTAAGATCTATATAATAGTGCATGTAATGTTACATCAGAATAAGATTAATAACATAAATCATAACATCCTTTACTGGCTCAGTACAGGTTTCCAGTAAGAAAAGAGTATTGTCATGTCACTACATCTGTATTATTATTTAATGTGTTATACATCTCAAGGAACTCTAAAGAGTTAATTACTTTGTAAATGTGACTTGTTGCCCTAACAGATGAAAGAGGTTTGTAATTTTAAAAATATTTTGTTCATGTATGTTCATATTTGTGTAAAAGTTATTTTTACTGGTCTTGTTGAAGATTTGATGTTCCAGAGAAGAAAGAAGATTTCTTTAACCCAGTCCAACGTGCCCAAATTGTGGATTTCATTTTGAAGCGAAAAAGATTTAGTAATGATACAGGATAATCTTATGCATTTGGTAAGTGAAAAAAAAAAAAAATCTGTTATATATTTTAACATAATATGTATTTAGTTTCCTTTCTGTATAATTTACTGTGCATCAGAATTACGGAAAAAAATTCATAATCTGATAAGCTGAATTTATACTTTTTGAAAATAAATTTCTTTATTATGAACTGAGTCATTAGATAATCTGGGAAAGAAAACTGATTTTTTTCAATTAATTTTATAAAACATGAAATTATTTTATGTATCATACTTGTATGTTTTTCTTTGTATTTTAAAATGATAACATTTAGTGATGAGTTTATCATAATATACATGTAGTTAGCTTTTTCTGAGAGGTGCTAAAAGTATAAAAAAAGTTTCCAAACAAAGCAAACTTTTCAAATTGTCTTTTGTAATAATTTCTGTAAGTCTTCTAACGATTCTAAAAGGTAGTTCATTATGTTTACTTGTAATAAAGTTTTACACAAAGTACCATCATATACAAGTGGTGATACAAATTTCAGTTTTGAGTACAAGTTAGCTTTCATAAATTGTTTACTCTTTTGCTGTGACCTCTTCTGTGGGTGATTCAAAGTTCTCGTTCCACAACCGCCTACTGTTGTACACAAAAATGAATTACACACTTTTATGGAGAGTCTATGTTAATAAATTTAGTTTTTAGTTCACTTTTATTTTTTGGCCAATCAGTTTTAACTTCTAAGTTTTGAAAAGTAACATAACAATCGTTGTAATATGTAACTTTTCTATATCATGTTAGGATTTACTAACAGGAACAGTAATCTACTAAAATTTACATTAAGATAGAAACATGAGCTAAACATAATTACAAGTAAGAATCTGAAATTTGCATAGCTAACCTTTTTGATTTACTGATATATCCTTAAATTATTTAGTCCAGTATGGTCAGATGGACAGGACACTTGAATCACAGTCTGAGGGTTGCAAATTTAAATTCCTGTCACACCAAACATGATTGCCTTTCAACTGTGGGGGCATTATAGTGTAACAGTCAATCCCGCTATTCATTGGTTAAAAAGTAGCTCAAGAGTTAATGGTGGGCAGTGATAACTAGCTGCCTTCCCTCTAGTGTAAATTAGGGGCATCTAGCACAGATAGCCCTCAAATATTTAGTAGAAATAATGTTAAGAAATCTGTTAATTAAAAGTTACAGTGTGTATTTTTAGGGCTAACACTTAAATATCTGTCTTAAAATACCTTTTGGGTTATAATGATTCATACTTATCATCATTATATTTTGTTTTGACCTTGCACTGACCAGCTGCTGATTTAATGTCAAACTACATTAAAAAATACAAGTCTCTAAATTTAAATTGTAAAGCTTAATATGACAGAAAAGTTCAGTTATGTATCACATGATGTGAATAGTTAATGAATCTAAGTTTATATATCTAATTTTTATACTGACTAGAAGTGTGCAATATTCTTAAGTTAATACACAGAAAACAAGAAGCTACAATTATTAGAATGTACTGATTGATCAGTTGGTTACCTTTGCTTATTAACACTTTATAATATCTCATAAGTTTCAACTAGATTAAGTTTTAGTCCTGAAATTAATTGTGCTGAATAATATTCATAAATATAAAAATTAATAGCCATAACTGTATTGTGCACAAGTAATCAATATTTCTATTAAAATATTTCTCATAGAGATCTGTCTGTGAATTTCCAAAGCCTTAAATGAATCAGTCTGAGTGAAAGTTTCCATGCTAAAAAGTAAAAAAAATACTTCTTTTCAAAGCTATTTTTCTGGCAAAACTTTATATTTTATCTACTATTTTTTCAACCGTAATACTAATAGTAATAAAATTACCAATGTGCAGTGAAATGAGAAACTGAAAAATATGAAATATAATGAACAAACATGTTTTTTCCTCTCTGAATGCCAGGCTTTCTATTTTCTTCAAAGTTTCAACTTAGCATCTCCCTATACTCTTCTTTTAATTTTATGGTTTTACTGCCTGTACATAGAACAAATGTCTCCTGTCTAAAGCTTAGGAAGTTGTAATATTGATACATTAACTGATGTATAAATAAATAACAGAACATCAGTGGCAAACTAAAGATATTATGAGAACAGTATAATTATGATTTTAGAAAAACGTGAGTTCAAGAAATCTTAATAGAAACAAATAAAATCCTGTAACTCTGGTTACTCCTGATACAATCACACAGAAGTGGAAACCAATGCACAGTTAATTTAAATAATTTCAGCTATGGTCCACTCTGTATGTTATGTACAAAGTAAGCAACTTTCCCTAATGTTTAGGTCAGTCCTATATAGTTAGCATTGTAACAGGTAAAAACATGATGTTTTGTGTTGTGATACAATACACACAGTCGTTTGATAATAAACAGTTTGGAAAGAATTCAGTTAATTCTGCTCTTAGACTGTAACCCACTATAAGTATTGGAGGTGTGTGTGCTTTTTTATGTGGGAAATATATTGTACAGATTATTCAAGATGTTGTAAAAACATGAAGGTTCAAGATGTCTTGACAGAAATGAATAAAAACCCCATAATTTGAGCACTTTTGAAAGGTGGACCTTTCTTCAGTTACAAATTGGAAATGGTGGTGTAATCAAATGAGTGATATGCAAATAAAGTTAGTTTAGTAACATCAGGAAGGTCATCTGGTTTTCCAAGAAATGTCTATTTAATCTATGTTCTCGTGTAAACATCTCATTTCCAGTATAATATAGCCAATGGTGAGAATGTATGCGAAAAGGTGCTAGGAATATTTCTCTTTAGAAATGGCTGAATATGTGTGTATTTAAAACTGTACTTATGCATTTAAGTAAAGTAAAGGTGACACCTGGAGACAGGTTGAAAAAGATATACTAATTAGTTTATAAAAAATTATATGAAAAATTATCTTAAACAAATAGTATGTTTTAGTAAATTCAGCTTTCACGATATGAGAAGGAATAAGCAAAGAATAAAAATAATTTTTTTGACAAAGATGAAACCAGTGAACGAAGATCAACGATTCCAGGTTCTAGATTAAGTCCAAAAGGCTGAACAGTATTTAGATTAGCAATCTAATAAGTTTCTTTTATTTCTCTGTAAGCTTTAATTTTGAATCCTGTTTTCAATGGTTCAGCAGAACAGTATAATGAAACCTTATTTCATCAAAATAAGAAAGTGAAAATTTGGTAAATAATAATATGGTTATAGGCTTCTTAAGCTACTAAAAAAGGCTTAGTCACTGGCAACCCTGTAGTACTTGACATGTGTGTGCTTGTGTTTGTTACGTATGATATCTGTGTTCGAATATATGATATGATATATATAGTGATGAATAAAAGTCATTGCAATCACTCTTTACATTGTTTTATTAAATATTTCATATTTAAATATTTTATGCCTTATGTATTTATAGTGTGTTTTTCTCCTATTTTTTCAGGAATAACCAAGCTCATCAATGATCATGTGTACGAAGCTGCCTTTCCTTTACATGAGGTCAGTTAACTTGTTGGATTCTTCTTTCCAAGTGTGCTTGATGTTGATAAAGTATTGAGAAAGTACAATTTTTCATATGTTAAAAGTATTGTTCACAGTTATTTCTACAGCCAGTGTGTGTTATATCAGGTTTATGACCTGATGAATTTGTGTGATATAATTGCTCCTGTAGTTTGTTATTAATATTATTTTCCAGTAAAGTACACTTTAACATATTTTTATTAGTTGTCATTATACTTGGAGATATTTCACTTCCTGTATCAGTAAAATAATGGTTATGTTGATAATTTATTTTGATGTATTATTAGGGGGGAATGTGATTCTTCAGATGACAAAGCTCCTCGGAAATGGTTAACAAACAACCGGGCTTCGTTTTCAGCAATATATAAAAACAACCTCTTGATGACATCAAGTGAGTGTTAATAATTACCTGGACAGAATTTATTTATTTAATATAAAAAATCACTTGGTAAAAGTTTTGAATTTTACCTAAAGATTGAAATTACCAAAAAAACATCTTATATTTGTATGCCATGTTTAGAGTCTCAGTTGGAGTTTTATTCATACTAGTTGTGTTTTGAAAGAGATCATTCTAAATACAATAATTATATGTAAGGAAAGTCAGTCATGATAGGAGGGAGAGAATTCTCTCGTGTTGCTAATGTATTATTTTCTTCGAGCTATAAAATTCTATAAAGATGTGGTAATAACCAAAAGAGATGTAAATCTAATAGCATTAGTATGTAGTTAATTAGATGTTTCTATTATATAATATAGTTTTAATTTCTGAATTTCAAAAGTAAAATATTTTAATTTGTAACGTCTTAGTGTTTACATTTCTGTATCACATGATGGCACTTGTTTGTTAAAAAGTGCTAAACTTAGATATCTTGTCACTTGTATTTGATTGACTAAGATTGAATACAACTTTCAGATTTGCAGATTTTCCTCGTACATAACATAATGTTATAGTTACCAAGCCATCCCATGAAGCTCTGTTCTCTTACATACAGTCTTTCAAAAAATGTAAATAATTCTCTCTCTTTCTGTCTTTGACATTTGCTATTACATTATTGATAACCATTAGAAAATAAATATTTAATATTCTGTTTTATGTATAATGCCATCTCGTTCACAGGATGGCTTTTAAGTTTTTCGGAACATAGATTCAAATCTGCTATCACTATGTTTAGTTTAACCAGATAAGGAAATTGTTTTGATGCACAATGTTTGGTTAGAAAACCAGTTAAATTGTAATAATTATAAGACATTGTATGCTTTGTGTTTATTATTGTTTGTGCTCTAAATTGTGTGTTTGAAATTAATAAATAATTTGGGGAAAAAATGAAAAACAGCCCCATGGAAAATTTGGGTTAGCATTTCTCATTACTTTAAGTCTTTGACAACAAAAGAAATTACAGCATTCAGAGTTAAATACTAGAATTTTGTTATTTTTTATGCACATATTTTTTTTGTTATAAAAGTAAAAAAAAAATACTTATTAGGTAGCATTAGAATATATGAATGAAGAAATAGATTAATTTATTTGCAATATATGTATATACTTTTGAAGATCGTGTGTATTACATAATTTTATGCTGTAATTTGAACTAAGTGTATACAAGGTGATTCCTGGGTTGTTACATAGGCTTAGCATATAGGAAGTTGTCATATTTAACTGATGCAAGCCTGATGGTAGTCAGGATAAATAATGATAAGCTTTTATTGTAATCTGCAGGGATTTTAGAAAGGAAAAATATTAATTCATTTTTTTTGGTGTGGTTACAAGGTTAAACAAATGGCCTAAGCTCATGTAGTGTAAGGGTAGAGAAAATAATGCATAACATATAAATATTTACCAAAAATAACTTGATATTCAATTAGAAGATCCTAGAAGCTATGCAAATGAAATTTGGAAACTGTAATATTAAAGATATATACATTTTATTAGTTTTAGCATGAAAATCACTTTGTTCTCATACCAGTCAGAGTTTAAAATTGAGACAAATCTTTATAAAAAAAAGGTTTTTATGGATGGATTTTTTGGAGTTCCTCATTTGTTGTTGTATCCACTATATTTTGATAAGAATCACTTCATTGTTTGTTCCTTTCAATTTTTTCAGGGAATATTTTGGAGTTAAGATAGGCCTGTACTTTGCTTGGCTTGGATTTTACACCTGTATGCTGATTCCAGCTTCAGTAGTAGGAGCGTTGTGTTTTCTGTATGGGTGCTTTACCTTGTTGGGTGATGCTCACAGGTATGAATAAGGGGAAGAAAAAGATAAAAGAGTTATCAAACAGTTTGTTGTTTTTATAACTCATGTTTGATCATTTTCTAAATTATACCTTGGATAAATCAGTTACTTTGAGCCATGTGATTGATGGAATGTGGTAAGTGATTAATCACTGGACTAATTAATTAGTGTTTAGCTAATTAATTATTTTCACACAAGCCATTTGTAGCTGGAATAATTGCAAAGAATAATAATTGGAACCATTAGTTTTTATTGGTTGACATGTTTTGAACCATTAATGTACCTTAAAATATTTTTAATAATTTTTGTGACAAATTGATTTAAACATAATTTCAGTTAATCAGTTATTTTATGTGGCATTATCATTGAAATTGACAGTTGTATATTATGATTGATTTAAATGTTCAGCTGTACTGTGTTTATTCTATAAACTTAAAACAAAACCATTTTTTTTACAGTAAGGACATTTGTGAGTAATACGAAGACACCATTTTATGTCCTTGGTGTGACATAAAAGGATGTAAATATGGACAACTAGGACAGACATGCACTTTTGTCAGAATAACACATCTTTTCGACAATGGTGCTGCTGTATTTTTTGCTGTTTTTATGTCACTCTGGGGTAAGTATTATATAGACTTACATGTTAAAGTTGTATAAATAATATTCTCTTCTTCAGTCTCTGTTAGAGCTTTCATACACAAAATATCAAATTTTTTGTTATTTAGTTTTAAGACTATTTTTAAGTAATGCTTTTCTTGTGCCTATTTTCTTTTAGCATGTTGACTATCCAACATGCATAGTAATTTTGATTTTAAGATTAGAAATACTTGTTTGCATCAGAAAATGTTCAAATTTCACATACAAAATTTTTATAACCTCCAGATAATTATCAAAAATTTTTGTACAAAAAAAAACTTAATGTTTTGTCTGTTATTTTTACTAATGAAACTCTGCATGGGCTTGATAGATTTGACCACTATAAGCAATTAGAAAATTAATATAAATAATGCCTTTTTTCATTCTAGAATAACTACAAACTATAACTCATATAAAATAGCTTAAATTTGATAACATTATACATTTATATAAAAAGGGAGGACAAAAAAGTGCCCCTCCCTTGAAAATGTTAATTTATTTGATATCATATTTGAACAGATCTCATGAAGTGCATTTTACACATTTTTCTGTTATCTGATAAAATATATAACAAATTAACAGCATTTTCAAGGGGGCCACTTTTCTTGTCCACACCCTGTATATATATAAATTTATTATTTTTATTATATTGATCTTTCAACTGTGCCTGGATAACAGTGTAGAAGTTACAATGTCAGGGTGCATGTATGCTCATGCTACCATATCCAGTAACATAAAACTGACCTTTACAAAGGACCTGAATTTTGGGAAAGTAACTCACCAAGAAAATCCTCATGAGATGTGTAGTTATGGATGCCCATAGCAAAAGGGTTACTTCAACATAAAAACGTCCAACATTGTATACCTGCAATACTTGAAATGGCCTTAATTTCAAACCAAAATAAAGCACATCAAATTTGCTACACATCCAAGACTTCAAACTTCTATAACTGAAATCTCACATCAAACACTTCAAACTAATTTCAAAAGCATGTTATTACTTTGAGATATCTTTGTCTGTAATTTGGGACTTTTCAAGGAAAAAAGATAACACTTTACAAAGTTTGTTATTTCTAACACTTTGGTGAACAAAAATAGTTGAATTAATTTTCATAAGTCATATCAGTTTAAAGAGTAATTTGTATTCTGTTGCAACTTCTGTCTTTAGTGATGATAAACTTTATCACTTTGTTTTTATTTACTTTCAGCTGTAATATTTCTTGAATTGTGGAAAAGGTATTCAGAAAAAATTACCCACTACTGGGATATGACTAGTTTTGACACTTTAGAGGTAATGTGTACTTTTACCTTAGTAATTAATTTTATCACAATGGGCTTGTGTATTTGACATGAACATTTAACCATGGCAGTATATCTACTGTGATTCTGAAGGTACTAGTTGTGTCATCACAAACTTTGACAGTAATCATAAAAATATTTTAATTATATGTTGTCAGTGTTGACTGTTATGATTACAAAGTGATTTTTCATGTTAAGATTAAAAATACTTCATTTGAAAATTTTCAAATTTCACTTATGTAGTTCTTTAAACCTCCTTAATAAATATCAGATGTTGTTTGCTGTCAGTAAAAAGTTTATTTTATCTGTTATTTTACATGCTAAAACTCTTTAAATGATCAGCCAATTTAAACACCCTCATAACCATCATAAAAAATTATGAAATAATTGTAAATTACTTTTTTATTGTGCTAGAATGACAGCAAATTGTGACAATGAACATCTGTTTATTCTTAATCTTATAGTTTTATTGACTTTTGAACCATGTGTAACTATTAATTCTTCCTTTGAGGGTTGCAGGTTTGCATCCCCGTCACGACAAACATGCTCGCCCTTTCAGCCGCGGGGGCATACTAATGTGATGGTCAATCTCACTGTTCTTTGGTAAAAGAGTAGCCCAAGAGTTGGTGGTGGGTGGTGATGACTAGCTGCCTTCCCTCTAGTCTTGTGCTGCTAAATTAGGGACGGCTAGCACAGATAGCCCTCGAGTAGCTTTGTGCGAGATTCTAAACAAACAAACAAACAATTAATCCTTCCTCACAAGTTTTAAATCACTTGGTGAACATTCAGCTCATGTTATCCTATTGAATTACATTAAACAATATGAAGAATATTTATTATTACTATTGTTTATTTTAGCTAATGTTACCTGACAACTTTCTTGTTTTTTCATTTTAGTTACTTTTACAGTAATAAAAGAATGTTCATGAAAAACATAAAATGTACTATTTACCAGCATCTTTTTTTGTTCTTTACTAATGGCACTACCACACTAAATGCTCCCTGCTAGAATAGTGGTAGGTCTATGGATATACAACATCAGAGAGAACTATTGGTAGCTTGTAAAAGAGAGGCTGTGATAGGTGTGCATAATAAATGACTTTAATTTCCTAGTGTATGACATCACAAACGAAAAAGATAGAAAGCTAAAATTTTTGCCTTGCCTGAGTAATAACTACTTTATAATAACTAATTTACATAAAATTATTCAATTCTTGCAGAGGTGATAAGTAAATCATAGAAAAAGGAAGAATCTAAGAACTTAAATACTATTAAAATTTGATTCAGTAATTGACCTTGTTTTCCTGCCTTGATTGGGTGCTCAGGACTTTTAAGTTTGTTTGTTTCCAGTATGATATTTACAGCTACTCTCTAGTATTTCCCTTTGAACATCTTTTCAAACTTTGTCTTATAAAAATAATGTTTGAATGTTCGCTAGAGGTATTTTTTTGAGAAAGTTTCTCAAAAATACATGTTTAAAAATGTAAATTTCTTAACACACAGATATGATGTCTTACCTGAACTCTTGATCATAATGTGGTTTGTTTTTATATCACCAGGAAAATCTAAGGCTAGAATATTTAGCTAAGTTATCAAAGTAAAGAAAAGGAAAGTAAACTTTATTACAGGGGTAAGAACAGCAGTTATCAATTTATAATAAACATCAAAACAAATATCTGACTTTTTGTCCAGTTTTTCCCACCATTTGTCTTGTTTTTATACAAGTCTAGATCTATCAACTGATGATGATTTTACAGTGTTGTAGTTGATTATCAGATTATAAGTTTTATGATGACACTAAAAGTGTTTGGTATTGGTTTTACAACAAAACTGTAACTAAATATACTCTATCAAACAAAATTAACAAGCTATGTATCTTTTGTATGAATTCTTTCTTAAAATTATTGAAAATTATTAAACTTAAAAAAATGCCTTATTCTTCTTGAAAAATACATTTATTTTGGGTATATGGTCTTCAAAGGTATAATTTTAAAAGGGTGATAAAACACTTTTTTAAGTAATTCAGTATAAATGCATTACATGTAGTTTAAAAGATAGCAAAGTATAAAAAATAGATGTGAATAATAAAAGTTTAAAAGATCTTGATCGAACATTGTTTGAAATTGAAAGTTTAAAATGTCAACTTTTATGCTTGTTTCAAATATTCTCATTTAAAGTTCCCAGCCTGGCTGCTAGGTGGTTAAGGCACTTGACTCGTAATTACAATATGATGGCCGATCCCATTATTTGTTCGTAGAAGAGTAGCCCAAGAGTTTGCAGTGGGTGGTGATGACTAGCTACCTTCCCTCTAGTCTTATACTGCTAAATTAGGGATGACTAGTGCAGATAGCTCTCGTATAGCTTTGTGTGAAATTCAAAACAAAGCAAATCATTTAAAGCTCGTTACATTTTATCCCTTCTTTTAAAAAACAAACAAACAAGTTCGATGTTCCAATACTTAAGTTGTGGTTTTATTATCCCCTTCAAAAATAATGTAAATTGAACTTCAGAAGGAATATTACAGCAGGTTTTAATCAGTTTTGGTTCTTCTTCTAAGGGCACGTGTGTGAACTTTATTTCTTACAAGATATGAAAATTTATTACTTAGTTATTTACTGATGTGTTTTTCTAAATGATTCTGTGATGTACACGGTAATAGGTAAACGAACCACGTGTTTCCTTTTGGAAGAGACGAGTGCGTGCACCATATTTTCCTGGTCTGTGATGTTACTACTTGTGAGTATTTACTTATGAATTAATTTGAAGTATATAGGTGTGTACACTAATGCGTTATGTGAATATTTAAGATTTCAGATTCAAAGAAGAACCAATTTTGAGAACAATGAAGTTTAGAAACAGGTTCAATAGGTAATGAAGACTTTATTTAACACAGTAACGGTGTTTGGTATTCAGTGGGAATGAGAAATTTATCTATATACAAGAATATGTGTGTATGTGTACATTATTATTAAAAATTATTAATTAGGGAAGGGGTGTAAGGATCATCAGAAAAGTTGAATCAAAATATAAAAATTGTATTTTCAAGCTGACAACTCGGGACTCTTAAAAAGTAAACAAACTATTTTGATAAGTACTGTAGGCATGGAGTTAAAAGAGGGATTTATAGCTTAAGAAAATAATACAGACATTACTTGCAGCTGTATTGATTTACTTTGTTAGAGTCTTTAGCTGTAAGCCTGACAATACAGTCTCTGCATTTTGATTCATGTTGTTTCTTTATTTTTCTGACAGTCTAGAATGAGTTTTAATTATATTTTTACTTAAGATGTTTTTTTTATATTCATTTATAGAGAATACATTCTAAACTTCACAAGTGCATGTGAATTCAGTTGAATGTTACATATTTTTAACAGTTTATTGTTGCTTCTGCTTTATGTTCCACTCATCCACCACATATTAAAAATAAATAACAAATGTGCAAGAGAGAATAAACATATTTACTGGTATACACCTGCAACAAACACAAACTGTAAAGTTGTTCTCAAAGGACCATTGTGAAGGCAAAGATTGTATGATCACAAATTTAATGACTAGCTTCCATCAGCTTGAACTATTATGTAACAAAAGATGAACAGCAACAAAGGAACCTCATCAGAATGGAATAATGTTTCTTTTAATGTAATACAACAAAGGTTAGTGCAACATAAACAGACACAGTCACATGCTTACTTTGATAGGTTTACATAACAAATATGTTTGTTCTTCAACAGCCTGCTGTGTACAAGTGTTTGTTAGAATAAGGCAACACAAATAATTCATTCAGTGGCACACATTGCTAAATTGCCACTTACCAATAACATTTACTACCACTACCAATTTAAAATTGCAATAGCTATATGAAAGAGTAATATATGCAGTGGTAATAAATACTGAATACGTACTTGTGACTTCTGCTAAGTAGAAAAAACAGTAGAAAGAATGACCGATGTGATATTGAATAGTGACATCTGTTATGGTAATCATCCAGTGTCAAACACCTGTTGAAATATTGCCAGGGAAATAAATTTGAGAAATGATGAACAACAGTGGCTTGAATAACAATATCCATCATCAGAACCCCCTAATTTTGTTGTGTCTGTTTCCAATAAAAACAATAGAAAATGCCCAAGCTTTAGTTTCCAACTAATGTACATACTAGTAAAACACTGGATTTTTTGATGGATAAAAATGAAGGACTTAAAAAATTTCGTAGCATGACATAATTAAGGGCCGGGAAGTAAGTTTAAAATTACTGTCAGTTTCTTGCAGAAATCTCAGTGGAGTCCTGTAACACAATAAATATCATTTGAAATAATTTTATAGTGGAATCAAAATGGTTATTTGTTGCTTGAGTAAACTGTCAGCAATAGATCTACAGTTTTGTTTGCTTACATTTTTTTGTGATCCCTATTTGTGGATTTTAAATACCTAATTTTTAATTATCTGCTATGCTAACTTTTTTCATGCACAACAATGAGAAAATATGTGTTTAGAGTGGGACACGACCCCTACTAGGCACGTATAAAATTATTCCAGTAGAAAAACAGCCCTTTTAAATAAAACAAGTGTGTTTAAAACATCCCTTTAACTAAAGATTTGTATCTTTTGAAGTAATTATTTATCAAGGTTTTGTGACTTGTTTAGCATGAGCCCAATATGAAAGCAGTCACTTGGAACAACGTTGCATCTGTTATGTACTTATAACCACATAAAGCATCTTTCACTGAAAAATAATTAATTTTTAAGTAAGTCATGGACATTCATAGCATTCCATATAGCATATCTGTCTATGTTGTGGTTGAAAATGCTCAGTCGATTTTAATTTAGTTTTGTGTAACAATAACATGAATAAAAATAATATGATTAAGTAAGCAGATTTTAATTTTGTCTCAACAATTATGAAATCATGTATTTTGCTTATTATCAATCTTTTGGTGGTCCAATCTATTTACAAGAAAAGTTTTCAGTGGTGTTTCAAGAATGAGTCTACTTTTAAAGGTTTTTTTTTTTTTCCCAAATGATTAGAGATCATTCAAAGGCTTAATAGAGATATCCTAGTACCGCAGGTGGTACTGCTTTAGAGTAAGTCTGCATTCTTAAATTAAGATAACCTTTATAACTTCATGGTCATTGATTTCTGGTTCTATGTTTAAAGTAAAATTGTTTTTAAAAGATGCACTTTGTAATCTTGGGAGGATTTTTTATTATTTCCAGTGAATCCAATTACCAATTTTTTGCAATATAGTATTCGAGACAGTTATTTCTCATAATTATGTCTCCACAGAGATGTGTACTGTATTTCAAGATGGCTGGTATGGGTATTAAAACTTTTATTAAAATAAATTAGAGAACAATGTTTCAACCTTCTTAGGTCTCTCAGGCCTTCAGGTTAAGAAAAAGAGTTTTACTACCCATACTAGCCATCTTGAGATACATTTTTAGTTCACGTGGGTTCCTCATCATCATGAAAGAGGTATAGTTTTTCTATTGTTTCATCTTCTTCCAAACCCTTTCCAGTCGATTTCCATACCTACATATCTTGGCAGATTATCTTGAAACTTGGTAGGGTCATACTTTGGTCCAGTATGTCCAGTTAGTATTTTCATTTTTTTATTTAGGCTTTTTTAAGGGGTCATATGTCAGACAACACAAAAATATATATTTTGGTCTCTTGTGTGATTATATTTACAGCAGTCTAGAAGACAACTGGCACAAATATAAATATTCATGAGCTCAATACAATGACAAACAAAAATAGCTAGATTTGCCCATTTTGAATTTTTTTTTTTTACTTTTTTTTTTGGGGTGGGGAGGTGAGAGATCTGAAAAAAGCATAGTTTAGAAATATTTGTTGATCATTTACTCAGCCATATTTTGACCAACTTACATGGTATCTGGAAGAAAGATATTTTTGTACAGGTCCCAAACACTGACAAACAAAAAATTGAGAAATTGCCCATTTTTAATAATTATAAAATGGGTTAAGATGCCACATAAAGCATAACTTTAGAGTTATTTGATCAGTTGCAGGTTTTATGGTTTATGTTTTATCATATCCCACAAAACAATTTGCTGCCTTGAAAATCTAGGTGAAGACTTTGTGAACCACTCTGTAAAAGGACAAACAACCTCCAATTGTGTGAAGAGATCTGGACTTTGTCAGATTCCAGTTATAGTTTGCTTTAGCAAAGTGTGTTTTTTTTAAGTTCCCTAAAACTATTTTAAATTTACATATATATTCCATGTTACACTAGGTCTTGATGCAGTGATTCTTTATAGACTTAACAAACTATGTTAACGGTAATGGTAACTTTAGGTAACGGTAGCTATTGCTGCTGTGGCTGGTGTGATTTTTTACAGAATATCCATTTAAACTGTTCTGTACTTCACATTGAGTGACAATGAGACACTTACCAGCATGGTATCTCTCACTACAGTGACAGCTGCAGTGTTGAACCTTGTGTGCATCATGACCTTTAACCTGGTGGGTCACTTAAATAAGAAAAGTTAGGGATATGAAATTCACCTATTTCTTGTTGTGTAAAATGTACTTTTTATAGCTTTATTCAAGATGATATGGATCAGACTTGTACACTCTACTAACAACTTGCAACATCTTGTATAGATATGCATAATAAATTCAGAAATATAGTGAACATTCCATCTGTAATATGGCATTTGTCCAATAAACCGACCCCATGCATTTTATGTTAAGGATATATGTGTGTTTTAACATAATTTTTTATAACTTCAAGACTTGTGTATGAAGGCTAGTAATAAAATAAATTTTAAAATATGGAATTCCATTTTGAAATAAAAATGTGAGATAAAATCATGTTACAATTAATAATAAAACATCTCTTATTAATGCAGCCAGTTTTTGTAGAGGTATTACATAAATTGACTTCACTACTGCATGTTATATATTTTAAAATTGTCAAAGAGTACTAAATATGTGTATAAAAACTACCATAAAAAGATATTTCTACTGCAAAACTAGAATGTAAAGCTCTTTTTTTCTATTGCAATATGGAATGAAGTTAATCGTTTTGATTTAAAGATTAACATGTGTTTGCTAATTTCATGGAAACTAGTGTATCTAGACCACAAGTGTCTTGATTAACAGTCATTGTTATCCTACTTCTGACAACAACAACAAAAATGGTGGAAGCTAAGATAAGGCTTAACATTTATTTAGATCATGGACAAATTAAGAAGAATATGAAAAATTGGTCTTTAATTCCTATGATTTGTATTTTATTATGACTTCCTCTCCCTCAATACAAAAATATTTGGCCATAGTATTTCTAATTGTGCAAAAGTACATTGCAGAAATATCTCTGCTCCATGTGACAGCAGCAGAGTAACTTAAAAGCTGGACCTGAACCAGACTTAGAAAGTTTGATATTTATCACTAGGGAAAGTAATGAATTTTGTAAATAAGAAATAATTCACTTTCAGACAGCAAGATATTTATACACTAAAGATTTGATTTGAAGAATAGAACTTAATGTTTCACCTAAGAGCTCTAAAAACCTCTGACATGATGGATGTTAAATGACAAGTTTAATAGTATTATCAATTGGTTGTCATTAGTGTTAAGGTAGTTTATCAAACATTTTTTATTTATGTCAACCTTTTTCTGTATGTTAATATTCGTTTTGTAAAATAGTTAATACTGTTCTGAAATATTGTATATAGAAATACATCGCACTCAAAGTGATTATGAAAATAGTTTGAAGATGTACATGTTGAAGTTTGTGAACTATTATTCATCAGTTTTTTATATTACATTTTTTAAAGAAAGGTGAGTAATTTGTGTTAAAATATGAAGTGTAGTAGTTTACAAAGTACTACAAAATAAATGGTACTAAAAGACAGCTGATAATACATAGTCATAAAAACTAATCTTTTAAGTTGATTTGTAGACCAACTTATCACTGTTGATAGAAGTGCTTAAAACTCACATGTAACATGATTTTTGAAACATTTTAATATCTGCATGTGTAGGTTGAAGTAGATTAAGTTATTGAAGCAATGTGCTAAACTGTTGTATTTACCTTTATGTGTTCATTTTTTTCTACTTTTGTTGGTTTTTAGTTTTTAATACAAAGATATTATTACAATTCATATGTAAGAAAAATATGTCTTAAGCAATAAAAGAACAAACTTGTAACACCATAAAAAGGGTATTCCCTTTCAAATTCAGATTATAGGTAAGTAATCAAATGTTGAAGCACATTATATTTTGTTCATTTATAAATAAACTCAGCATTATGAGGGCTCTTTATTTATGAATATTGCAGATAAAATTAATGTTTTAGCTGAGTAATATAATTTATTGATGCACAAGTCCAAATATAACAAGTTAAAATGTTTTTTCCATTGATTGTTTTTACAGTGAATTAAATGGTCATGGAAATTTTGATAATAACTTATTGAAATAGCATAGAATTCTTTATTTTTTTAAAATGTCCTAAACTTATACTTCTTACCCCAATGACACAGCAGTATGTCTGCAAACTTACATTGGTAGAAACTAGGTTTTGATACTGGTGGTGGGCAGAGTACAGATAACCCATTGTGTAGTTTTATGCTTAATTACCCACAAACTTGTGGTTTTACCTTTAAGATTTTAGGAGACTTAAAATGAAAAAGAACAATCGAGAAAGTGTCAATAGTTCATCAATATAGAATTAACTTTTTTAGATTTTATTTTTATCTTTATGTTACATGTGAAGAAAGTTGTTTATGTTAAAATTTATCTGTTGATGCAACAGGTTTGTTGGGTATTCAGGACATTACAATTCATTGTTTGGATATCGACAAGAGAAAGTATATTTAACATTGTCAGTTTTTTTGTTATGTAAAAGTTCAGCTGTTAAACTGTTATTTAAATTTTTTTGTTGTACACAGTTTATTCATAGTACTGTATAATAATTCCAAAACATACTTAACATCTGCTGACACTGAAGCTATTTCTCAATATCCAGTGTCATTAGCTGTTCAGTTCAGTGGTTCTTTGAACACATTGTGTCGGCTGGTATGTGGAATACTTCTATTACTCTCCTATCTTGTTGCTTACATGATCTTGGCGATTTTTCTTTTGATGGTTTTCCACTACTTCCTTTTTTTTTTTACCACATCTACTAGGCTTTTACCAGAAATGAGTATTTTCCTCAGTCATATACTCTTTTATTTTCAGGGTCCCTTTATTTTTCATGGTATCCCATTCTGGGGTGAGTGCTTCTGAGGCAGGTATGCTTTCTCTTTTCGACTTCATACTTGCAACTACTTTTACTATAATTACTACCACCAGTATGCAACAGGTTCTGTCAAAATGAGGTGCCCTGTAAGATCATTTAGGCACCTACCAGATGATATTATCTTATTATGGAATGCCACTCATGGACATTCATGAATACAGCTAAAAAGATCTTGCTAATCTTCATGTTGAATAAATTGTGATTGGTTTGCTTTGAAAAAAATTTTAGGGAACTTTATTCAAATGTTGCACAGTTTGCAGAGTTCTGTTTTCAAGAATCCCCAGTGCATTTTAGCACCCCAGGCTGTATTAGTGGAGCTTGAGAATCTGTGGCAGACAAGAGGCTTTTCCACCAAAGTTTTTGAGTGTGTTCAACCACTCTTGGAGAAGAGGGCAAAGTCAGGGGTCCTCCTTCTAGGGTTCGTGGATGTTTTTTTCACATTTCAGTAAGAGTGGCTCCAGCCTTCTTGGGAACCTATACATAATTTTGGTTCATATTTTGCATACAGTTATCTAGTTGGGGAGTGCAAAAGCCTTCTCTTTGATCAGTGCCAGTTTCAGTTATCATTCATAGAAGTTGGTTCACTATATTGTAATTCTGAAACCAAAGCAGTTCCATTCTAAGTCCTTGGTTGAGTGCAGGTTCCACATAATTCCAGGGTTAAGTGGAATACACCTTACCCACTTGGTTAGGGATTGAGAACGAATGTTCATAATTCCATACCAGATGAGTTCTGTTCCTTTGTTGAGTATGACCTACGGGATCCCATCATTCCTAGCCTCGGGTGTTACCTTTTGGACTCGTTAAGTGTTGCTTACTTTCTTGTCGTTATTCTGATGGTGCCAAATGCAACATTCTGTGGTTACAGGTTGGTATCTAAAGTATATATAAATATATACATATAACATTGTGGTCTGATAACCATAGCCAGCAACATGGGATGTAGGTACTACAACCCCTTAATTTCAACCCTGATTCATAGAATCTTGGCTGTCTGGTCAGGGGTGGCCTAACTGATGATTACTCATATTCTGTTCTGCCTTTGATATAGGAACTAAGCTCCAAGTGAAGAGCATATCTGTTCTGGAGGTAGGGTGTAATTTCCACACTCTTGTACCATTTTTTTTCTCTTGGTACATTCCTGTTCTGTACAAATGCTTTGTTTGTGGATCATGCCTGCATTGCCCCCTATGCTTTTATCAATGTGAGATTCTAGCTATAGTGTTGGTGAATAGTAAGTATTATTGGAAACAATTTTCAGTTTAAGAAAAATGTTAACTTTTATTTTTAGATAACTTTAGAAAATAAGCCTTCTAGAGGCTTTTAATTTCCCAGTAATCTTGTAATTTTTAATAAACTAAATGTGGAATGTAATTGCCACTTTCCTGTTCTTTAACTCATAATAACTAACATATTGGTGTTTTCTTTGTTTGCAGTTTATTATTTATAAAATCCTATTTTTTTATTTACTTTTGCACTTCCAAAATAATTAAGACAACTTGTCATTTTCAGATTTTCATTTATATCTCCTGGTAATTTCGAAACATGAATGTTGTAAAGTGTCTTTAAAGTTGATATAGTCATGTGAAGATTGTATGCAAAAATGGTGGTCAGTTGGCCAAAATGGCCATTAAGTTAATTAACTTCTAAATATGTAAGGATATTATGATTTAAGAATTTAAATAAGTTAAAAGTAACTGAAACATTGAAGGGAATATTTTACTAATAATTGTATTGTTTGTTCTTAGTTTAAATTGAAATTTGCAAATAGGATTTGATTTTATACTGTATTTATAAAACTAAATATGTTTTATAATTAAGGACTTTAGTGATTTTTTTTCCAATGTTCTTTTTAAAGTTGCCTCTTAGACATATTCTTAAGAATGTTTGGTTTTTGAAATTTACTCCCAAGAAATTATAAGTATCCAGCATTGCCACTATGTTGTAGAATTGACACTAAACATAAAGCATTGTAAATCTATCTCCAATTTGAACATCTCATTCAGTGTTGCTAAGACCTGTGTTTAGGCCTGAGTATCATTAGGACACCTGCATTGTTTTATTGCTACTAACAGTAGTAGAGATCTAGGCTAAGATAAGATCCAAGGTCAGTGATAATTATTTATTTATACACAGACAAATGTAATTTAGATTAGAAAGTAACATACCTAAATTTCTTCTTACTTGTTCTAACAAGCTACATTTGAATGGCATTTTAATATATGTATATAAGCTCCCACATAACCAGCACTGTTTAAGGTAATCTACTTTACACAGACAACACTGATCTATAACCTACATTATCAATCTGTATATGCTCAATCTGAAACCTGGTTAAACAATGTTTTGCTCAATAATATAATGGAAATCAACAAATAACTGTAAGAAGTCCTGTATTTGCACCGATATTTTGGACCTGAAGTCATAAATTCATGGAAAAAAAACATGAAATATTGATTTTTATTCAAAGTACACTTCCTCTTAGCTGGCAAAAAATAGCATTATTAACCCTTTCTCTGTAGACAACTTTTTCTGTTCATGCCTCAAGGCATGAGTTACATTCAAAAGTTGATTTAACTATTTTCTTTTTATGATATACTAATAAATAAACCCTGAAAACATAGCTCATAATCCATATTTTAATGGTATACAAGTTTAAAGATTTAACTTTCAGAAGGCAATATTTAAAATAGAAAAACTAGAATTTTCTAGTATAAGAATTGTAACATTTTCTCTCTAGGCATTTTCTTCTTTAATTTATTTACCACCCCTCCAAGAAGTAAAAAATGAAATTTAATGTAAATCACTTATTATGATATAATTTTGCTTAGACATACTATAATTTTCATAGCCTTTGATATTACTTGGTCTCAGAGACATGAAATCAAATCCATCTTGCCACACCCACTTGTGATGTCCTCTTTATTAGAAATTACCAATAAGTGTTTGAGCCACTCAGTACGGTGTTACTTAAAAACCAATAGAAAGCCATGTTTTTCATCTGTCAAGTGATTTATCATGTTGCAATGTTTCCTGTAAATATAATTCCATATTTTGCTTTTGATTTAACCTTGATTGCCATGGGAAATGCATTGTTTAAAAATAGGAATTTCTTTACATCAGTTAGGTTAGATTAAGTAAAATAAGTACTACTGTTACTACTACTAATAATAGGCCTGGCATGGCCAGGTGGTTAAGGCACTTGACTTGCAAATTGAGGGTGGCAGTTTGAATCCCGTCACACCAACCATGCTCGCCCCTTCAGCCGTGGGGTCATTATAATGGTATAGTCAATCCCACTATTTGTTGGTGAAAAAGTAGCCCAAGAGTTGGCAGTGGATGGTGATGACTAGCTGCCTTCCCCCTAGTCTTGCACTGCTAAATTAGGGACAGCTAGTGCAGATAGCCCTTGTGTAGCTTTGCACAAAATTAAAAAAAAACAAACACAAACAAACAAAAAAACTAATAATAATAGTATTTTAAAAAATGTTCATGAGTAGCTTGTGCATAATGGAATTCAAAAGCATAACAAAAGCTGCATATTTTTCACATGATTTACAACTTATTAAGGCATGAATAGTAATTAGTCAAGGGTTATAAATGCAATAAAACAATAAAATTTAACAATGTATATACATGCACACACTATTATGAGCATAAAACTATTTAGTATAAACATAAATAGTTTAATATCACAATTTGAAGTCATTCCAGACAGTCATTCTTTACTGCCTCAGGGGTTACACCAGTAACAAGGCTTTAGGTTTAGATATTACACAAAAAAGTTTGAAATTTTTGAGACTAAGTAAAGTATTTTTAATCTAAACATGGAAATCAACACTCAGACTTGTATACAGAAATTCTCTATTTATATATCTATACATATGTAAGTATTCACAGATACATTTTTAGTAGAAATACTCCATTAAAAAATATAATCTTTGTTGTGCAAAAAACTTTTATGTTTACTTAAAGCCTGCCAAATGATGTGAATACATTGTAATACTATAACAAGCACATAATAATTATTAGGTCAGTTCCTGGGATTAAACCTGTCATGAGAAAGTTAAACACGTTATTTTTTCGGAACATTTGGTCCTGGGCATGCTATTAGTGCTCTCGCTCACCAACTTATAAGTTATTGTACTTTTCAGTCTTGTGTCCTTTCTGAAATATTTTATAAAGTAGTATTGCCAGAGTAATTTTGAAATTGTTTTTCTACATTTCATTTTAGTGTGGAACAGGAGCGTGTTTGTTTGAACTCTCTTTGCAGTTAGCTATAATTGTGGTATGGAAGCAGTTTGTTAACGCAGTGGCAGAAATGGGTATTTTGTAAGTTTTTTAGTTAAAGTAGATATTTATTGTAATAATTTCATGTAAGATCATTTTCTATGACAGTTGGCTCATTTTGAGACTTATGAACTGTGTTGTATTTTTTTTTCAAAAAGTGATTTTGATGTTTTCAAGATTTGTAGTTTATTAATGTTCAGTCAAACATGTAGTAAGTCAGATTGTATGTAAAATTACATTATTTATACATTCATGTCAGCAATAAAACCTGTTTTTATTTTAAAACTAGGTAAAAATATTTTTGTATTTATCTTGATGGCTGTTACGGCTTTACAAGAAATGGTTAGTGTATAAAAAGGGTGAGTGTGTTCATGAAAACCATGCACCCACTCAGTGGGAGAGTGACTACAACTAAATAAACCAAGAACAAATGGGTCTTTTTGGTGTATATCTTAAAATGAGTAAGGCTTAAGTTGAACTAAAATAATGATATGAAAATAATTACATTAATAGATAAATATGTTGTACATAAAAACTTGAACACGTTAAAATGGTACTTTTTCCATGTCTGTGAAAAATGTTAAATCTTTGACAATGACCTTGTAGTTTGTACATCATTCAACAGCCTTAAAATCAAGTTATTCTAATTCTAGTTAACTGAGTACATGGCTACTATGGAAATGAATGGTATATTATTTTAAGTTCCTCCAATGTAGTTTAAAATACTTTTAAATATTTAATGTATAATTAACAGTAAAGATTAAATGTGTGATATGATGATAATGTATGTGAAAAAAGTAGTTGGAGCAGCATTTAGAATGTTTTTGATGATGTAGAAATGGATGTGAATTGTGTTTATTGTTAAGCCTAAAGGGTTATAATGCAAAGATTAAACATTTGATTCCTGCTGTGGTTATGGGTCAAATTCCACATTGTACAACTTTGCATTTAACAACAAACAAAGTATTTTTTTTTTAGTTTTATGGGTTTCAGCTTTTTTTCAGAACAGTGTAATGTATAGAGGAAACATTTATTAAATACCTGTAAAACACCTACACCACTTCAATGATTAGTATTTTATGGAAGAGCAATTTTAAAGGTCCTTGTCTGTGTTTTAGTTTGTTTGTTTTTTAAACGAAACATTATTAATATGCTACTTGATTTTTATGTTAATGTTTCTGTCTTGACTTCTATGTCAAACTAGAAATTAAATCTGTTATTCAACCACCTCTAGACCTGAATCAACTCCATGAGGTTAGATTTTCTCTGTAATAAAGTTTGATACTTCCAAGGAGTCACCACATGTGTTATTGTTATTGTAGTCCATTAATTACAGTAACTTTACACTATATTTTACTGTCTAAATCATAAAAACTTCCTCAAACATTAAATGTACAGTTTAGTTAATAAACGTTTCTGTAATTTGTTCTCCTTCTCCAGTGTTGCAGTTTGGATTTGTCACAATTTTTGTGGTTGCATTTCCTCTGGCACCATTATTTGCTTTACTGAACAACATCACAGAAATCAGGCTCGATGCTAGGAAGTTTTTCTTACGACGACCTGTTGCATAAAGAGTTAAGAACATTGGTGAGTGCACAGTATGGTGAATACAGTAAGCTGTTTAGTTTTAGTCTGTTAAGAAGAATTGAAATTGACAATATTACATATTTTTTATTTCAGGCAAGTCTCTGATTTATTATGTTACATTATGTAATATTGCTCTAAATAATCAGTAATTTGAATTTTGTTGTTATTTCAATGTTAGTATGTATTAAAATATGATATTTGCCAACAAGATTGACATGTACTATTCTCTATTATGACACAAATATATTAAAATATACAAAAAAAAGAAAAACGACACAAATTATAATTACAGTTATTACAAATTAGGGTTTAGGTACAAGAGTTTTAGAAACAATACTGAGTTTTATATATGGTCTAGAACTCAATATTTTATTGACAGTCCAGGCCCATGACAAGCAAATTCAATCCAAGTTGAGACTGTCACATATCACTTAAGCTGGCTATGTTGGATGGCTTTGCACTGGTTAAAAGCTGACTTTTTCCAGGGATGCTATTTTATGTCCTTGTAGAAAAATAACATCCCAAATTAATGTGTTGAAATTGAATGGTTTGTAATGTTCAAAATCTACTGCACACCTGGTCTCCAATTTTGTAGTTTTATGATTAATTGGTGTTAATCACAATTATAGCTTCTGAGGCCTATATCACACTGACTTTAACTGACTAATAATATTCTTCCTGCTCTTGGCATGTTGGTTTATATAGTTTATTGTGAGTTTCTAGAATATTCACCAAAGTTGGAAGATGCTTGTGTTTTCGTAAAATAAATAAATATTAATCTTACTCGAGAATCTTCTACAAATATCAAGAACAGATGGGACTTGTGCAATACATGGCCAACAATATACATCACATGCAAAAAAGAAAACTATATTGAAACAAATGTAGATATTAAAACAAATGTGTAATGGTAAATCTGTTAGAAATCACAGTCTGAAGCTCTTAAAATGTAGACAATAATGTTGTGATACAAAACTTCTTTGTGACGTACAAACACTCTTCCAGTAATTGAGTGAGGGCTGTTATTAGTAAATAATAACAATCATTTGACAGTCATGTGTGAACCAATCAGTTGTAAGAAATATTTAGATTTTAGCCTTTTAGGTATTTTCATTATGACATTTCAAGTTACCCAGATAGTGAAGTAATGTAATATTCATACTTTGAAGTTTGTTTTATTTCAAACCTTGATTTTTTTTACACTAAATATACACAGAAGAGTTATTAGAGTTAATAACTTCTGATTAGTCTTTAGTGATAAGTCTTAATTCATAACTTAGCTGAGATATATTTGTATATAATCCATTCTATACATGAATGTAATGTTTATGAAATAGAATTGTTTTGTAAGCAAAAAAATAATAAAAAGATTAGACAGTAAAGTAATTGAAATATATTCCTGTTATCCTAAGAGTTTGATTCTATTTTGGTAGGAATATGGTACAGAATTCTTAATTGATATTTAAAATAGATTTAAATTTCCATGGCGTACATATTAAACAAAAATTTATTCTGCTGTACATTTAGGTTTTTTACTGGATATTTTATTGTGGTTAAGGGCAAAGTTGTTCTTTTTCAGTTTGAACTGCAACTAGCTGCTATTTCCTTTTAAGTACCAGTTTGATGGAATATTATGATGTCTCAGCTTTCTGCGCTATTGTTGCTTGCTAGTGCTTCTCTAACACATTGGCCATTTCAAGCTGGAAGTGCCAGTGGTCAACAAACCTCAGATCAAATAACAGATATCACAACTTCAGACTTCTGGAGGCACATCGACCTGAAGTCTCAAGAAATACCAGAAGAAATTAAACGAAAGGTCGCAGACGTTAATGTCAAAGAAACCAGTATCACAGTCGGTGTAAGTTACTTTAATGGTATATGTGTTTCTATATCCTCTTAGCGTGAGGCTACTAACTCATGCGGATTCAGTTACAACTAAGATAATAGATATTATTATAAAACCTCTACTAAACACTTAGATAGAGCAGAATCTTAGTTTTTCAGCTATGCTGACAGCTATTTTGTTATTGTATTCTCAAGACACTGGTATAGGTATTAAAACGTAATTAAAATAAAGTACAGAACAATGTTTTGACCTGTTTACCAGAATATGACTTAAGAAGGTCGAAACGTTGTTCAGTATTTCATTTTAATTAAAGTTTTAATACCCATACCAGCTATCTTGAGATACATTTTTACTTCATGTGGGTTGTTGTTAGTGATCAGTATCAAAACATAATCCTTACTTCAAATTATTTCGTTTAAAAATGGGCAACAAAAGGCCTCGATATTCCTACATTTTGCTCTATTGATGACAAATTTCAGTAAAAATGAAACTTATTTTAAAATGGAGTTGTGATTGTTTATAACGTATATGAACGTTCATATTATTTGCCTATATACGTACTTAATTTCAACTATTAGCTTTACATGCCAGGTTATCTACTGTTCAAGTAATGATGTCAGAGTAGTGACAAGATGGCTATTAATCTTTACTTGATATAGTACATTTTCTTTTACTACACATAAGTTAACCAACTACATCATATACTTAACTGAAGCTGCAATAAGTTCCAAGTTCTTTTACATGATTTAGCTCAAATTATGTTTCAAACAGATGTTCCGACACCACAACTTGTAATCATAACCAGTTTTAACCAGATTGTTATAAAAATTTAGATCTTTGCAATTTAAGCTGTTTATATTAGCACCATCTTGAGTCCTGTATACACAATGATGCCAATAGGTTTGCAATTATTAACTTACTGGCTGTAATGGTTTCTTAACAAGTATAGCTATGCGATTTTACTAACGGAAACAAGTTTTTGGTTTTGTGTAAAAGTTTAACAAGTTGTAATCAGTCAGTGAAATTCAAGTTATTTATTCAGCATTACAGATTTATTTCTTTTAGACAAATTATTTAAACCCTAGTATTACCGATATACAGTATTGTGCAAAATTGTAAGAACAAAGTCAAGGATTAGGTTTTAGGTTTCTGTCAAAGAACATTGAAAGGTAAATCACAGGTGAAACACCAAAATGCTATTAATCATCATATTTAGTACAATGGAAACTCAGTGGAAGTGTTGAGTTCAGAAAACATAGTCTAACAGAAACTCAGTGGAAGTGTTGAGTTCAGTAAACATAGTTTAACAGAAACTCAGAGGAAGTGTTGAGTACAGTAAACATAGTTTAACAGAAACTCAGTAGAAGTGTTGAGTTCGGTAAACATAGTACAACAGAAACTCAGTGGAAGTGTTGAGTTCAGTAAACATAGTTTAACAGAAATTCAGTGGAAATATTGAGTACAGTAAACATAGTACAACAGAAAATCAGTGGAAGTGTTGAGTTCAGTAAACATAGTTTAACAGAAACTCAGTGGAAGTGTTGAGTTCAGTAAACATAATACAACAGAAACTCAGTGGAAGTGTTGAGTTCAGTAAACATAATACAACAGAAACTCAGTGGAAGTGTTGAGTTCAGTAAACATAGTACAACAGAAACTCAGTGGAAGTGTTGAGTTCAGTAAACACAGTTTAACAGAAACTCAGTGAAAGTGTTGAGTTCAGTAAACATAGTTTAACAGAAATTCAGTGGAAGTATTGAGTACAGTAAACATAGTTTAACAGAAATTCAGTGGAAGTATTGAGTACAGTAAACATAGTTTAACAGAAACTCAGTGGAAGTGTTGAGTTCAGTAAACATAGTTTAACAGAAACTCAGTGGAAGTGTTGAGTTCAGTAAACATAGTACAATAGAAACTCAGTAGAAGTGTTGAAGTACAACAGAAACTCAGTTGAGTTTAACAGAAACTCAGTGGAAGTGTTGAGTTCAGTAAACATAGTACAACAGAAACTTAGTGGAAGTGTTGAGTTAGTAAACATAATACAACAGAAATTCAGTGGAAGTGTTGAGTTCAGTAAACATAGTACAACAGAAAGTCAGTGGAAGTGTTGAGTCAGTAAACATAGTAAACAGTGGAAGTGTTGATAGTAAACATAGTTTAACAGAAATTCAGTAGAAGGATTGAGTACAGTAAACATAGTTTAACAGAAATTCAGTGGTAGTATTGAGTACAGTAAACATAGTAAAACAGAAACTCAGTGGAAGTGTTGAGTTCAGTAAACATAGTTTAACAGAAACTCAGTGGAAGTGTTGAGTTCAGTAAACATAGTACAACAGAAACTCAGTAGAAGTGTTGAGTTCAGTAAACATAATACAACAGAAACTCAGTGGAAGTGTTGAGTTCAGTGAACATAGTTTAACAGAAACTCAGTGGAAGTGTTGAGTTCATTAAACATAGTACAACAGAAACTTAGTGGAAGTGTTGAGTTAAGTAAACATAATACAACAGAAAGTCAGTGGAAGTGTTGAGTTCAGTATACATAGTACAACAGAAAGTCAGTGGAAGTGTTGAGTTCAGTAAAGAGCTAATATTTTGTGTCCCCCTTTTGGTTTAATAACTGCAGATAGTCTTTCAACCATCATTGCAACACATGTAATAAAAGTGTCCTTTGGGAATTTACTTCAAATGTCTGCAATACACTTCCATAAAGTTTCTTTAGAAGTAATTTTTGACATATCAAGTTTTTGATCCATCATGTTCCAAATCTACTTAAGCTGGTTGAGATCGGGACTCTATGGAGTCATTGTATCATTTAAATAACTCCAGCAGCTTCTTGTCCCAGAGCTACTCAAGCTAGTTGAGATCGGAGCTCTATGGGAGCTATTGTATCATTAAAATGACTCCAGCAGTTTCTTTCTTAATGTTTGAAAGAGGGTAGTTATTTTCTAGGTTGTAGAATCCTTAACCAATAATACACAAACCACTGGATATACCATGACGTATCAGTATTTGATGGTATCTGTACTGGTTCATTATTCCATTTATTTTGCAAATATCTCCTGTTGCATTAACAGAAAACACCTCCATACCATTATACTGACACCACCTATATAAGTAAGTAAGTATCTTTCACCTTTCCTCTGTCGGACGTACGACCAACATTTTGAACCAAATATTTCAAAATTGGACTTATCCACTCATAAAGCCATTTACCAATCATTAGCCGTCCAGCTTTTGTATTTTTTAGCAGATTTCAGTCTCTTCATGATGACTGGAAATATAAGTAAAGGTTTTCTAACTGCTTCACAACCAAATATTTCATTCTCATTGAGTCTTCTTGATACTCTATATCAGGACACTTTTCTGTCATTTGGTTCGTGGCTGTTTATCTCATGTAGTTTTCCTTCTGTCCTGAAAGCTGCATAAACAAAGATACTTAACATCAGTATAACTGAGTTTAGGTGTTCCTCTTCCTTTCCTATTTTCTAATTTACCTGTCTCAGTCTCATGATCTAGGGTGTACTTGACAGTTCTTGGAGAACATTTCAATTCTGAAGCAATATGCTGGAGAGTCCAATCAGAACCATGTAAAGTTTTTGTATGAACTCTCTGCTCTACTGACAATTCTCTAAGCTTTTTGGGCCATGAAAATAAAACTTATTATAATGTGTTAAACACTCTCTGTATGAAGGTTTATTTGTGGGGTGTTATTAAATTGAATACTTGTTAGATAGATTTTGGTTTGGTTTGTTGCAAATTTCGCACAAAGCTACTTGAGGGCTATCTGCGCTAGCCATCCCTAATTTAGCAGTGCAAAAATAGAGGGAGGCAGCTAGTCATCACCACCCACTGCCAACTCTTGGGCTACTCTTTTATCAACGAATAGTGTGATTGACCGTTACATTATAATGCTTCCATGGCTGAAACAACAAGCATGTTTGGTGTGACAGGGATTCAAACCCACGACCCTCAGATTATGAATCGAGTGTCTTACCCACCTGGTCATGGCGGGCCTGTTAGATACATATACCTTAATCAAAAGTGAGTGATATTGAGAAAAAAAGAAGACATAATGTGACTATTTTCACAAATTTATATTGAATTCTCTATTTGTTTCATACATAAAATATTTGAAGTCTTGCATATTTTACAAATAGAATATTTGAGTTCACTATGTGCTTTATATATAAAACCAGTAAATTCATCCTGTTATAAAGTTCTTTATACTGAATGTTGTAATAATAATATAGATGTAGCAATATGATGTAATGTGTTGAACCTACCTGTATGGAGACACCTAAACAGTCTGTAATGTTAACTTATCACTGTTTCTAAACTGACTTTTAAATGATATTTTTTATAATGGAATTGTGAGAAGGCTTAAGGACTGTTTCATAATTTTGACTGATGGTAAAGATAGTTGGTACTGTTTATTATTTTATATCATATTAAACAACATGATTGGTAATATTGCAACTTCCTGTGTAGGAAATACAAACAGGTAGTCATTTACAAAACTGTCACAGTTTCAAACAGTTGTACATAATTTTTTTTAGACTTTCTCACGGAATCATGTTCATGTGATACTTAGCTACAGATAAGCCTTAAAATCGTGCATACAGAACTATCTAAGTGAAGAATAAATCGAACATGGATGGTAGGGTAAAGCAAGTAAACCAAAGTTTAATTTAAAACAATAAAATTGTTTATTCAACACTAACACAGTATTCTGTTACCTAGGGACACCTGGCGTTCGACTCACGAACTACTACTGATTGTAGGTTTGAATCCCGACATCAAACATATTCGATCCTTTAGCCGTGGAAGAGTTTTAATGTGATGGTCAATTTTACTTTTCTTGTTAGCGGTGGGTAATGTTAACTAAATTCTTTCCTATGCATTTATCAGAAGCTTATGTATTTCATGTTTGAATAGGCTGTATTTCAAGAAATTATAGTAGAAGGATTAACTCACGTTTACGGACAACAAAAAATTTTGTTAACTGCAAGGACAATTAGAGTAAAAATTTATGGATATATCTGAATACATTCATGATATTAAGAAAACATAAATAAATAAAATAAAAAATAAAAAATTTGAAGCCCTGTAGCCTAAATGATTTCAAAAGGTGGAATTTTGTTCATCAGGGATCTTTGAATAAAGATATATTGGAATAAACTGGAAACAGTTTGATTTAGTAATGAATAAAACTTTATTATAAATGCACACCGTTTCTACCTGATTATTTCATTATCAGGTACAAGTAGTTTACAGTGACACAGTAATACACACACTAAAGAATAAAGAGGTCACATGACTGGAGATTGCTTCACAACATGGTATAGGTATCTTAGTACCCTGGGTGTTGGTTTTTGGGCAGGGTTGTTTTGTTCAATTAAGATAGCTTCCTTCACTCTTTGTTTATCGTTATTTGGTTCTTTGTTTAAAATTACACTGTGTTTTGTGGATGTACTGTGGATTTTTGAGTTACAATGGTGGAACACATGGGAGAGTTTTTCATTATTATGTTCAGTGAATCTGATTTATAATTTTCTTTTGATTTCTCTGATGTAAAATTCTGGATAGGTTTGGTCTGTTTTGTATTTCGCTCAAAGCTACATGAGCGTTATCTGAGCTAGCCGTCCCTAATGTTGCAGTGTTTGACTGGAGGGAAGGCAGCTAGTCATCACCAACCACGTCACGGCTGAAAGGGTGAGCATGTTTGGCATGACAGGGATTCGAACCCGCGACCCTCGGATTACGAATCAAGTGCCTTAACCACTTGGCCATGCCGGGTCGAAAAACGTTTGTTTCTTGTCATAAAATTTAAAGATATATTATATATGGAAGGATGCAATTTATAAACATTTCAGTCATAACACCTGCAAACTGTAACCATCCTTCTATTTCTACAATTGAGTCAGTTTAATTAAAATTACATAGAGCCAAATAAATTTCATAAAGCTACAGAAGATTAAACGAACTTAGTGACAGTCACAGTTGTGGCTTTATTAGTTGTGCTTTATTTTTACAGATTACCTAAAGTTTATTCAGACTTGAGAAAATTATTCAATAACTCATATTTTTATATATAACTAAACAATCTTCTTAAATTTTCCTCATTTGGATATTTCAAGAGATCTGTCCTTGCGTTCTTACCATTCATACTTTTAATAGCACAATGATATTACACTGCAATTTTAATTTTTGCATATGATTTCAAATTATTTTGATTGTTCTTAAGCATAAAGATATACAAAGGGCTATCTATACAATGCCCATCACGGATATCGAAACCGCTTTAGCCAGTAGACTTGCAGACTCACTGCTGTGATCACCGAAGAAGGAAGTTCTTTGAAAAGTACCTCTGATACTGCACCTTGCAAAACTGTGAAAGTTCTTGTAACAGATTTCAGAGATTTGATGTGGCAATCTTTTTGGTTTTTTATTTGGGAGTAAAGCAGGCCTATTAAGAATGGTTTTTTTTTTGCATTGTTAATAGCAGGAACAGTCCACTGTGGAGGAGTACTGCCATCTTTAGACTTCTATCATTTCCAGACAACTCATCTTCATAGTCCTAACCTCTGCTTAAGTATTCTCTTCAGTTGAATTTCTACACGTTATTCGTCATTAGAAGAAAACTATACCTCATTTCAAGATTTATTTTTATAAAGCCAAACATTGTTGATTATCATTTGCATTGAATACAAATCTTCCCTATATTTGTATCTCTTTGTGGTTCCTGAAGCGATATTCTATTGTCTTGATTCCAAACTTGTACAGTTTTACAATACAACATTTCTTTATCTTGTTATTAAAGATTGGTACTTTCTATTGACAAAACAGATGGAGAGTCAGTGACATCCCTCAAATCAAGAGTGTATTTTGTAGTTTTAATTAAAAAACCCATATTCGTCACAACAAAGCTATAGGAGTTTCAAAACGTCTCCAGTTGTTGACAATAATAGGAAATATGCTGAAAGAGTGAAAGATGTTGATTCCATGTTTTCTGCTCTTGTGGAATTATTTACTACTAGAATGTCACATATGTAAACATTTTTCTAAAGTTACGTTATTCTCATTGGAAATTATGTTTTATGTGTTTCCCACATCCCAAACAAAAATCACCAATAAGCTGACTTACCAGTTTTTTTCCTATTATTTTAGTGCAGCCTATTTGAATAATCTGCCATACTTATATTCTTTTTCATAATGTACCTAGGGCATTAACAATTATGTTTCAGTTGGTACTTCTAGGACTTAAACAAAACTGTTTCAGTTGGTACTCCCAGAACTTTAACAGCTATGTTTCAGTTAGTTAACCAGCAAAACTCATCCATCACACAATTTGTCGTTCCTTTACAAGGAAAATCGCTGAAAGGTTACAGCAGCAACAGGCCTAAGGAATATTTCTGTGAGGAGAGACACACAGGATGATTGAAATCAATCGAGGCTTTAGTGTCATATAAACTGAAATGGAAACTTTGACTGTTCCACTGTATGAAGGTAGCCATTTTTATTATGTAAAAGAACTGTATGCAGTGTCTTTTAGTTTTTGTTTAGTAGAAAGAGGTCTATTAACCCACAAGGACCCTGCTATGGGACAGTGAGGCAGGTCCATGTTGGAGAAATTAGATTTTCAATGAATGAGTGCGTCATCACATAACTGGCCTGCACTTCGGGGAGACCGATGGAGAGAGGTCCAAGCTGCAAAAGAGATAGGAGAAGACGTAGATTTATTAATATGTGTATCCTTGGAGGGCAGAAGACTCTTTACATGATGAGAGAAAGTCTTTATAAGAGAATCAGACAGATTTGTCTGTATCTCCGCTGTACCAGTAGAGTGGAGTACAGCAGCATACATCAGAGGTGGAAGAGGAAACAACAGTTTATGTGTTTCTGGATAAGAAATGTTGTTTATGGTCTTCAAAAAATACACCTCTTTTTCCTTTGCTAATTCAGAGCAAGGACGAAAACATGGAGGGTGTGAACCATTACCGTTAGAACAATGTATGTCCGATTGACATTCACAGCTGTTGTTGATTTAGCCTCAAGAACGAGCAGGTGTCAAAGAATTACAACAAGATTTCTCAGAATCTCCGAACCTTTAGCATTGGAAACATGTGACAGATAATTTGCTTTGATAGTGGCAGGCAGACATAACAATTTAAATGGCAACATCAGAACGTTTGTAATCCAAGTTGTTCCATTTTTACAAATGGAGACAGGCCGAACAGCCGAAACACCTTGGCTGGAGAAACAAGCGAGGATCTCCGATTCAGGGATGTTAAGTAAATCTTTCTTCATGATCACTCCTCTTGAGGAATTCAGATTAGCATGGGAGTAACCTTGAAAGGGATATTTTCCCAATGGACTTCGATTTCATGAGAAGTGTGCTATCTTGTGTTTAAGATATTTCAACTGAGATCTCCTCATATTGTAGCTTTTTGACAAACTCAGAAGATCTAATCAGCCCCTTTGATTACTCCTGAATGAAAAAGGGAGCCATTTGTCCTTATGATTGATCGTTTTCTAATGAATTTTATTTTATTTTGATGTTCATTATTTTTATTATCCATAAGGAATACAGATTGATTCATTAGCCATTGACCCCACCCTCCATGGAGTCCAACAAGAGGACGCGCTACACTACCCAACTAGGACAGTGTAGCTATGCCATAGTTTTGTGAGTGTCATACCCAAACACTAGCATCAGACATACTGCCCATAATACCCGTTGAGAACGTTCAACACCAGTACTCAGTTTACCTCTGCCCAACAGGATCACATGATTGACTTTAGGGGAAAGCATCACAAGTTCACCCAGCTACAGGACTTTACGGCCAAAGTGGTGTGTTTCAGTGCCTCCACGCCTCTCAACCAATTGAATCCTCTTCCTTCAAGGTCCTACAAGGTCTCCTCATCATGTAAAGGAATCCACGTCGAGAGGTTAACATTTCTTTTAAAAACAAGAGTGCCAATACACACACAATATATTATAATGGTTTTATGTTAAATCTAAATAACCATCAATTTCTATATTTATTTATAACTTTACAACATGTCTGAATTATTAGGAAGAATTATATTATGTTCATATTCCAAATCCACCAAGTAGTAAGTGGATGTAGATTGTTGTTCCATATGAAGTATTTGAAGTAAATGGTTGTATAGGCTGTTGTTCCTAATGGAATGTTTCTGCTAAGTGGACGTAGGTGCTGTTGCCCCAAATGGAATATTTCTGGTAAATGGAATGTAGATGCTGTTGCCCCAAATGAAATATTTCTGGTAAGTGGAATGTAGATCCTATTATTCCAAATGCACTATTTGTGGTAAGTGGATGTAGATCTGATACTGTATAATGTTATAGCTTGTGCTTGGTAACATACGCTCATTAGCAAGTCAAAATAAAATCTTTACATTTTGTACTTTTTTATGACTCGGTGACACAGAGGTACCTCTGCGGACTCACAACATCAGAAACCAGGTTTCAACACCCGTAATGAACAGAACACAGACATCTTATTGAACTTTGGTCTTCACTTCAAACAAATAAACTCTTTAATAAAACAATTTGAAACATAACATTTATTTATTTTTATTGTGTGAATTGAAAACTGAATTAAACCTGAGATTCTAAGTGAGTATTGTATTTTGTGTATGAATATATTATGTAGACTCATCATTTATTACTGTGTGGATAGGTACGTGTAATAAATTTTCGTGAGATATGAATTTCTTTTGTTACTTAGAAATTACAACTTTACTTGTCAATTTGTATAGACCTGTTGTTACTTAGAAACTACTTGTCAATGTGTATAAATTAATACATTATTCACACAGTTATTTTTATTTCAGGTTCAAGTTGAACCTGAAAATGTTTTTAGAAGTAACATTTTGCCTCAAGTTTTACATTTGTTAGGACCACTAAAATATTGTTAGAAATTATAAACCACAGTATATAATATATACATAGTGTGTAATATATATATAATATTTATATTTGAAAGGAAACAGTAGTTGGTAATCATATCAATTTGACGTTTTGTTACGATTTTCTAAAAAAGAAAAAACGAAACGTGTTTGTGGTTAATATTCCAATATTGTTTTATTTTTTGTAATCATGTTTTTTTCATAACTGTAACCAGAATGAGAAAGTTTTCTACCGTGAAGCTTTACCTAAGGACACTTCCAATTTCCACATCTCCATCCTTCTTCTGCACGGATCAGCATTTTCTTCCAAAACCTGGCTGGACCTGGGCACAATACAAGTGCTGGCTGCAATGGGCTACCTGACTGTGGCAATAGATGTACCTGGTGGGCTTTCTGTTCATTACTAACTTAACATTACAACACTTAGAGGTAGGTGTCAGTTCATTACTAACTTAACATTACAACACTTAGAGGTAGGTGTCAGTTCATTACTAACTTAACATTACAACATTTAGAGGTAGGCGAAAGTTCATTACTAACTTAACATTACAACATTTAGAGGTAGGCATCAGTTCATTATTAACTTAACATTACAACATTTAGAGGTAAGCATCAGTTCATTACTAACTTAACATTACAACATTTAGAGGTAGGCATCAGTTCATTACTAACTTAACATTACAACATTTAGAGGTAAGCATCAGTTCATTACTAACTTAACATTACAACAGTTAGAGGGAGGCGGCAGTTCATTACTAACTTAACATTACAACATTTAGAGGTAAGCATCAGTTCATTACTAACACGATGCTCTCCCCAATGACACAGCGGTACACCTGCAGACTTATAAAGCTAGAATCTGAGTTTCGATACTCGTGGCAGAACAGAGCACAGATTGTCCCTTGTGTTGCTTTGTGCCTAACTTCAAAACAAACAATACTAACTTAACATTACAATATTTTGATATAGACTCCAGTTCATTGCTTACTTAACATTACAATATTTTGATATAGACTCCAGTTCATTGCTAACTTAACATTACAATATTTTGATATAGACTACAGTTCATTGCTAATTTAACATTACAATATTTGGATATAGGTGTCAGTTCATCACTGAATGAAGAGATAGGTAGTCAAGACCTTTATCATAAATTAAATTCTTTGTTTGTTTTTTAAATTTCACACAAAGCTACACAAAGGCTATCTGCGCTAGCCGTCCCTAATTTAGCAGTGTAAGACTAGAAGAAATGTAGATAGTTAACATCACCCACCGCCAACTCTTGGTCTACTCCTTTACCAATAAATATTGGATTTACAGCTGAATGGGCGAGCATGTTAGGTGTGACGGGGATTTAAACTCCTGACCCTCAGATGCGAGTCAAGTGCCTCAACCACCTGGCCATTTTGGGCCCTGACCAGTTGTGAATAGAGTTTCAAACACAGTTGTGTATCTCTTGTGTAGTGAAATTGGCTATCATGTTAAGTATGTAATTAATTAGCATGTTTTATTATTAGGAATTGAACGTTTTTAAACGATCATGTTTAATAATCTATCAATTGTGCAAATCTACAATTGTATTTCTTATTTTCGGCATAAATGTGTTATGCAAAAGTTTAATCCTGGTGACCTTTTACCTGCAGTCTACGCGGCGCGATCTTTGTTTTTATATATATTATTTATTGTACATTTATGTTTGAATATTTTTATAACAGGTTTTGTAACAATGAATCTCTGACCGGGCGAAGTTCATTAACAACGTAGTTAAAGCCTTGAACTTGATACGTCCTGTGGTGGTCAGTCCTAGTATGAGTGGAGCTTTTGCTTTTCCGTACCTGGTAAAACATTCAACGGATATGGGTGGATATGTTCCAGTTGCACCCGGGGCTACAAGCATTCTTGAAAGACAACCTTGTGGTAATGGTCAATCAAAAGAAATGTTCCTTGACAGTGTATGTGAAAGCCTAAAGGATCACTTTTCACTCCCCCCTCATGACTTAAGTTGTCTTAAGGTAAGCAATTTAAATGTCAACATCAAAAGAAACGTATAACTGATAAAGTGTGTGGGGTAGAAACCTTTTCAAACGTAAGATACCTGGTAAGCACATTTCACTTCGTTTTATCTTTTAAGTTGTGAGACTTCCAGCTGAGCCATGAGAGGAAGGTATCTTATTATTTAATATATTTTATAGCTTAGTAATAAATAAAAATAATAAAATTTTAGATTTGTCATCAAAATGTTACTATTTCTTCTTCATGTAAACCATGTCTATCTGAAAGTAGAATGTAGCATCTTATAAACATGTAAAAGAAGATATGGAAATAAAGATTATCTCCCCTCTCTCTACAAACACGTCTAGTGTTTATTGTTAGTCTTCTAGAAATCAAGATTATCTCCCCCTCTCTCCACACACACGTCTAGTGTTTATTGTAAGTCTTCTAGAAAATTACCAATAGTTTTATCATATTTCAGACCCCTACGTTGGTGGTGTTTGGAGAGTATGATCATGGGAAAAATTCTGCTCTGTTATGCTTGTTACCCAGACGTCAAGGAGTTGAGATCCCCAGAGGAAACCATCCGGCTTAACTAACTAGCCCTGGGCTTTGGCATAAACGTCTTTACAATTTCCATCATTATGCTAACCAGCTGGCAGCTGAGACTCAATGAAACAAAACCAGCAGAAGTCAAAAAGACATTATACATATTTGAAATATATCTCACGATTTGTCAATTCTTGGCTGTGGATTGTAACAAAGAAAAAAAAAAGAGGATATTAAGAAATATATTGCAATTCATGTTTTAAAGTAGTTTTATGTAGTGAGAACGTTTTTTTCTTTTCTGCACTTGACTTGCAAATTCCATATTTATGATGTTGAGAAAAAATGTGCTAAAAACCTATCAATGAAGTGATAATAATAAATTTTATAACTATGTATACTGTTATACTGCTTATGGGACATACAACAGTGGAAATAATTTGGAAATGTGCAGGTGATTCACACTGATGAGTAAAAAAGAATGAATAGTTGCATTTAAATGTCCAGCTTGTTACTCTTACAATAAATACAAACAAAAGTAGATACGTTCTATAATGTACTAATTTTATATTTGTTTTAAACCTATCACTATATTTTGTTCTTACGATAACATAAGTCCATTAATGCATCTTTGTTAATTGTTACTTCAAACTGTTATACCACATAAATCAGCTAAATTCTCAGGTTGCTGCTTGAACTTTCTAGTTTCATATTAGTATATACAGCCTCTTAAAATGTTTGTATCTGGACATCTAGCTGGTCGAGACATGATTGAGAGTGATTTTCCTACTATTTCTTATTCCCTCACATTTTATGCATGTCTGGGATCTCAGTTTGTCTGGATTATGAAACTCTGTCCAACAGGTCTTGTCTTTGAAAGCTGACACGATGAACAAGATTATGTTGTACTTGTTATCTGTCAGGATACTATCTAACATCATTGGCTGAGATGTGTAATACTTACTTCACTGAACATGTTATATATTGATACCACTTCCCTATTCACGACTAAAGAAGCTGCCACAAACTTTTGTCAAATGATTTGAATTTGGGTGCATTTGTAAGGACAATCACCTCAAGCCTTCTAGCATTTTCGTTTAGTTATTCCATCTAAGCAGTGGGTTTGGGACAACAAAACATCGACTGAGGCCATATCATGCTAGCTATGTTCGTATTGTACTGTTCTAGAGGTAACACTCACACTTATATCAGTGTCATTAGAAAAAAATATCTAATATTTTAATTGTATTCACTCTTCACATAATTATTACCAGTAGAGCTCAAATAGCGTAGTAAGCCAACTATTTAGAGTTAATTATTAGTTACATATAGCTTAAAAGGGTCCTGATAGTAGAATGATAACTGGGTCACTGCAACACACCACTTAAAACTTTAATTCGTTCAGACGGAAAGTTATGAAGTGATTTCCTAAAAATCAGTTGGTTGGTCTACTGAGTGTCAATGTCAAATGTCTTTAATGGATGTTGAGGACGTTATGTCTGGAATTTGTGTTTGCGTATAGAGATCATTATATCCCAATGTTGCTACATTTTTTAAATACGACAGTGTAGCATGTCAGCTTGTAAGACTCCATGGTGGGTTAGTCAGTCGGCAACAAATTATATCTCATTTTTATGAATACTGTCTTGTTTACGATCTGTTTCACAGTTTCAGATTCTTCTTCTTTGTTGGACAAAACTTCAATCCTTATTGGGTAAAATGATATCATTATTTATCCAATAGGACTTAAGGGAACTCCCTAAATGTGTTGAAAAACTGTCATCAATAGACATTGTTGTTATTGAAACATCAAAGCTCGTTTTTTAGGTCCAATATGGTCCAAGCCACAGGACCAGGGTGTTAGATAAACTGATGCACACCAACCAGCACCATTATTCTCAGTCTGTTTTCTTCCTATTATTCTGAAAACATTAAGTCAGGTTTTTAAAAACCCACTTCAGATAATCTACCATTAATGTGATTTATTAGAATACTTTATATTACGTTGCTTTAACCTGTGTTTGCTACGGAAATAATAACTATGATAGCTGTAATTGTGAACCTTTTTGTTTAAACTGTCAGGGATCACGCCTTCTTATTTGCAATCATGCTGCTACTGGAAGGACGATATTACGAAAATTGGTTGTGTTATTATTGGAAGCGAGTTAGTCTTCAGCTGTACATTTCACTATTTTGTTTGGGTTTAGACATCGATATCTGTACAACATTCTGTGTGTTTTTTCCTTATCTCAGTATTTCGTAAACTCCTGAAAATCCTTTTGCTGATAAAGTTATTTCTAATGAGACTTCTCCCTCAAGAGATATGGCATAATTATATGTCTCAGACCAAACTGTTTGGATGTTGATTTGTTCATTTTGACTTGTTCCATCCATTAAATGGATAATAACCAATGATCCAACCTATGAGAGTGATTGTTCTCACCAATCTAAGAGAGGTTGAATGCAGCTAAAGCCAACTGTTCCTATGCTTTAATGAAACTTGGAGGAGGCAAAGTATCCTTCCTTACTATTCTAAGCATGCCATGGTGTTATGGTTAGGAGTCTCCACTCACAATATGCAGGTAGGGGTTCGAACCCTATGATCAAACATTTCGCCCTTTCACCCTTTTAATTCCACTATTCATTGATAAAAGAGAAGCCTAAGAGTTGGCGGTAAGTGTCTTTCCTCTAGTTTATCATTTCTAAATTAGAGGCATTTAGTGCAGATAACTCTCAAGTAGCTTTGCGCAAAATCCAATAATTTACCTCTTCTTTCTAACTTCATCCTGCTGTTGTTAACAACTGTATATGTCATCCTAAAGAATACTGACTGTCAAAAAGTACATAATAGACACTTTCTTTTACCAACCTCATAGCTTTTTGTGGGCCATACATGGTAAATCATGTATTAAATTATAAAACAAGAATACCAGGTTCTCTTTTACCACCACCACCACCACTTTAAAAGTTTTCTGGTATGAGACTCGGAAGTATATATCCATTCTATTTTCTGTCTTGTAAACTAGTGGCCAAAAAGTGTTCTGTCTTGTATCGTAATGGCCGAGAAGTATTCTGTCTTGTAACCTAGTATCCAAAAATTGTTCTGTCTTGTAAAGTAGTAGCTAAGAAGTGTTCTCTCTTATAACCTAGTGGCCAAGAAGTGACTAACTTACAGGCGATTAGCAGTACTCTCAGAGAGCGCTTTTCGTATAATTCTGGTAAGTACCATGTTCTTCCGGAGTTTGGGTCAACAAAATAAATACTGAAATTAATTGTTCTTTCTCACTTTACTACGACTGAACTCATACTATCTCTCTAAGTTGTCTACTCGTATTACGGCTACTAGACAAGATGTGTTATTCATTTTGGTAACTTTTAACTCATAAGTGGAGTAAAGACAAAACGTTTGGTCACGCTACAGTTCAGCTGGCTCTTGTCGGTCATTACGTTTGTAAGTGTACATAATACGTTCCAATGTTTGAAAGACGAGACATATAACTTGTAGCACTGTTTAACTTGGATTTAACGTGGTTAAAAAGTGATAAATATTCACAAAAACATCAAAATTTGATTTCTTTATTGTACGTACATTACACAATTTTAAGAATAAATAATTCTTTGAATTTTAAAATATTTAAATTATTACATAAAAGTATAAGAGTAATTTTAAAACAACAATATTCTTTTTATCTGATTTCTTTAGAGAATTTAGTCTTTCCTTGTTATTTGACGTGTCCATAATTGTAGCATTGGTTTCAATATAGCTACAAACTACATTTGACAAATTGTCACATATCTAAAGTAAAATAAACAAAACAAGAAGTTTCAAAGTCGACGAGAATGTAGGATCCACCTTCATGATGATGACTTCATTTGATGGAAGATTCTGGTTACTAAGAAGATGAACAAATATGTAATTATAAAACACTGTACGACGTTACCAAAACTGTTTTGTTTTTCACAGATTTCGTCTAAACGATAACACCGTTGTTTCGTTTTACCAGAACCTTCATTATAATTCATAAACGTCACAAAATGGGAAGTATTAAATATATTTATATACTATCTATATATAATATACGTAATAATGATGAAATCTGAAAACAGAAATAGCCAAAAATGTGAGGGCCTAGCGCGTAAGGCGTGCGACTCGTAATCCGAGGGTCGCGGGTTCGCGCCCGCGTCGCGCCAAACATGCTCGCCCTCCCAGCCGTGGGGGCGTTATAATGTGACGATCAATCCCACTATTCGTTGGTAAAAGAGTTGGCGGTGGGTGGTGATGACTAGCTGCCTTCCCTCTAGTCTTACACTGCAAAATTAGGGACGGCTAGCACAGATAGCCCTCGAGTAGCTTTGTGCGAAATTCCAAAAACCAAACCAAAAATGTGTTCGTTGTCAAGTCACGCGCAAAGCTATAAGAGGGCTATCTGCGCTAGCCATCCCTAATTTAGCAGTGTAAGACTAGAGAAAAGGCAGCTAGTCATCACCACCCACCGCCAACTCTTGGGCTATTCTTTTACCAACGAATAGTGGGATTGACCGTCACATTATAACGTCCCCACAACTGAAAGGGCGAGCATGTTTGGTGTGATGGGGATTCGAACCCACTATTTTCAGATTATGAGTCAAGTGCCTTAACCACCTGGCCATGCTGGGCTCACGCGGGAGTTACAAATTTACATAAAATTTAGAGATTTATAGAAATATCCGAGACAAAACAGAAACAACGATAACACACAGCACAATATTTATTAGAAATACAGGGTGTTCGGAAAGTCACTGTGCACTTGTATATTTATTAACAGACATGTTTCAATATAGAATACAGGAGGTAAATATGAATGAGAATTAGAAAAAATGTTGAAAGTGACCCCCGTTGGCATCAATACAGGTTTGGATCCTTCTTATTTTGTTTCTAAACACCGCTATCAGTTAATGGCTTGAAATAGACTGAATGAATGCTGTTATCGCTGCTTTCAAAACTGCACAGTGACTTTCCTAACACCCTGTATAATCTCACAAAAAAGCAGATTACAATTGTAGTGTGTTATAAAATAGAAGGAAAGATAGTTTCACTTGATAACGAACCAGCAGACACTAGAGATCAAACTTTAACAGAAACTGAAGGGCGGTTTATTACAGGATAATTACAATGTGGTTGACACAGAGAAATAGCAAGCTTTTCGTGGAACTGTTGATAGTTTAATCCACACTGAAATACAAGGATGAAGGTAATTTTGACAACAGTAAGATACACATTTAGTACGAAGTAATCCAAATGGGTGTATAGCCACTACAAAACTATCACTGACAACAGGTGACAGGATGAAATGTTTTTTTAAGTGGACATTGAAACACACACAACGAGATGACCAAAGTTAGAAACGTGTACTTTTAGCAGGTGCATTCTATATCGAATTATCTAGTAAGGATGAAAGACATTTTGTTTGATGGGATAGAGAAAAATGGATCAATGGAATATTCACAACAATGGCTTGGATTTCACAATTAACTTGTTTTACGCTGAATAGGCTTATATTGTGAATGATGCAGGACTGTGATAAAAGAAAAACTCGTTTTCATCAGGATTATACTTGTCACAGTATTCTTCAAATTCCTCAGGATCTCCGCATAGTCGTAGACGACCTAAGCGGGTTTGAGGGAAGCGCTTCAAAGTATTCCACATCACTTGATGTTTGACACCACCAACATTTAGAGTCACCCTGTGGTTTTTGATTTCAGTAAGATCAGCCACAGAGTCATTTGGAGACAAATCAAGAACATCTTGTGTTTGCGCATCATTTATATCTATTAAGGAAATGGGTAAACTACAAGAATATTGCGACTCTTCCACAAATAGGACTGAATGTTAAAATCACCAGAGACATCTGGATGAGGTGAGTTATTCGTATGAAGTTTCTCCACCAAGTCCATTTCTTCATGTGATACTGAAGACCCCAGCGTAGACATTCAAGTCAGTTTTAATTCACTGGAAATATGAATTAGTTTCACAGGGACTGTAATGACTTCTTGGCTTCAGAAGCAACTGAAATAAGAATATTTATGATAGGATATGTAACATCTTTCATTTTAAAATGTGAAGGGTGATAGGTTTTTGCAAAAGTTTTCAACGAAAAAAAGATGAAAATCTGGAAGAATACGAAACAGTTATTATTATTTTTACAAAGAAATACAAAATGTTTATTCTACCATGCAATAAATCTAGATCTAATACACCCCACAAGCCAATCAGCTTCTGAAAACTCTACCAGCAAAATATTTTCAGAATCTATTTTTTTAAGGGTTTATTTAAATATACATCCGTCACACAAGCCTAATTCATTTCAATGTATATATATATCTCTTGGATATAATTTCATAGACATGGCCAAGTGGTTAGGGCGCTCAACTCGTAATATGAAGGTTCGAAACCCGGTCACACCAAAGCATGCTCGTCTGTTTCAGCAGGTGGGGGCATTATAATGTGACGGCCAATCAACTTGTCTTTTGTAAAAGAGTAGCCCAAGAGTTGGCAGGGGGGATAACTAGCTGCCTTTCCTCTAATCTTACACTGGTAAATAAGGGACGACTAGCGCAGATAGCCCTCGTGTAGCTTTGCGCGAAATTCAAAACAAACCAAACTGTTTATGCCTCTACTAATAATTTTGTACCATTTATGCCCGTACTAATGTACTAAAATGCTATACATGTATTGGTATAAATACATTTTCTTAGTTGTCCAACCATAATTATAGTTATTAGGTGTATTGCGTTTTTAATATTATGTTATTTATTCAGTTTCTCAACATTTCTTCTTGAAAAAACAACTAAGGGACCGAATAGCGAATGTAGTGTTAAAATATAATAGGTCTAATACTAATATTGTAAACTGTACGATCCGACGAATGGCGATAGTTCCAAACGCTTTCTTTCTTTTAATAAAAAATATAAATAACTTGGATATTATTCAAACCTAGTATTTAATTTTCTTATACTAATGTTAAACTTGTTGTTTAAATAGTTACAAAAATGCTTTGACGAGGTTAGGTATACAAAGTAAAAGAGAATACAACAAGGATTAATTTAATTCCTAGTCTACGGAACATTAAAATTCTGAATTTTAACAAAAATTACACAAATTCAGTACCTTTTTTTCCAGATTCTTCTTAAACTGTCCATTTCGGATTTATGTGCTTTTAATTTTAAATACGAAACTGACAATTAATAGGATCGTAAAAAACAACAATAACAAAATCTCAGCAGCTTACGTGAACTTTATCACATACTTTAAGACTAAAAAATAAATGTTACTCGTAAAATGATCATAAAATTAAATAGTTCTGTTACGTATTTCAACCAGATGAAAAACTTCGCCGAAACATAGTCTAGAATACACTTGTTAGTATTTAGCCAGTAATCCACAACATAGTGTTACGTACTGTGATTCACATCTACAGAACACACACTTAATTTTTTCAATCACATCAACTCTATACATCCCAACATCAACTTCACATGTGAACAAGAAGAAAGCAATCAAATATCATTTCTTAACCTCAAAATTACAAGAACCGATGCACAATTTAAAACAGAAATCCACCGAAGAATCACCCATACTGGACTATATATTCCTTGGAACTCAGCACATGAAACAAAACAAAAACTCAACATACTAAGAAACCAAATAAACACAGTCATATATGTGTTTATACATATATAGGTATATTTATCTGCTCACCAGATAAAATGAAGGATGCATTTGACAAAATAGAACAATACTTTATCAACATCAATAAGTTTCCTCCACAAACCGTAGAAAACATTATACGCACACACCTAGAGATAAAGCAAAATCAACCAACAAAATTAAATATATCTCACGAATTAAAAAATCACGAAACCATATACTGCTGCATATCATATATTCCCGACATCAGCAGAAAAATAACTAATATTTTGCAAAAACTAGTAACAAAATATGACATTCCAGTTAATACCCAAATCTATTCAAAAACCAGGCACAAAACTAAGATCTATACTATGTAAAAACTACACTGACAAACATCACACCAACATTATTTATAAAATACAATGTGATAACTGCCGCGACTTCTATATTGAAGAAACAAGTAGAAAAACGGAAACCAGATTCATAGAACACAAAAAGTCATCTTCACACATTTTCGAACACTGCAAATCAAATAAACACAACATAACCATAAAAAAACACCCAAATACTAAATAAAGGAACAAATATAAACAAACGCAAAATTTTCAGTTTCAACTCTTCAAATTCAAGAATGTACCCATTTATAGTAAGAAAATTGGGTTTCAAGAGACATTTATCATCTATGTCTGTAAAATATATACTTTCTGCATACCAACACAATCTTAAATGTGGCAATGTCCGATTGTATTCAGTAATCTGACACTTGATTCGTCAACCTCTTCTTCTACCTCTATACCATACGCAGAAACATCTTCCTCTCCACTATTCATGAATGAGGCTTGGCTAACGCTTACGGATCTGGATCCTGCAGATCAATCCTCAATGTGCTGATTTGACTGTTGCATTTGATAATTTACCTACTGACACAACTCCTGAAGTTGTTGATTTGTCACTACAATTTGTTGATTAAACTTTCACTGGCCTGCTGCATTTGTCAATCCGGTCTGTTGGTTTATCAATTTCTTCAAGAAACGCCTTGAAGTGACGATGATTAAGTACATGACCCCGAATGAAGTTCACTGCAGAAATGACTGGTTTCAGTATGCAAGAAATATCTAAGTCTTTTCCACAGAGTGCTTGCTGATGTATGATGCAGTGTATGAACAGAGCGCTTGGAAGTTGAAGATCTTCCAACTGTTTCCTGATCAGCCCCACCAGACCCTTCTTTACTCCAGCCATGTTTTTTCCTCCATCAACTGTTACACCTCTAAGCTGATTCACTGAAGGTTATAGTCTTGCAAAGTTTTATGCACTTCCATGAAAATGTCTTCTCCACTTGTTCTTCCGTGCGTGCTGCAAACTGATGCTAACTCATCCGTGATCTGAAAGTCCAAATTAACTCCACGAATGAACACTAGAAGTACTCGAGAGATCAGTAGACTCATCCTGTGCCAGAGAATACTATAAGAAGTTCCTAGCTTTTTGGCTTATCTGTAATGCGATGTTTTCTCCAAGTTCTTCTGCTCTCCGTACAACTGAAGTTGCTGAAAGGCTGATACTTTCAAAGAAATTGGCTTTTTCAGGACACAGCTCATTTTCTGCTTCCATCATACACTCTTTGATGAAGTTGCCGTCAATAAAAGGTTTTCCTCGCTCTGCCATCCGTTGCACTATTTTGTAACTTGTATGAGTAACAGATTCATTTCAAGTAAACTTTCTCGTGAATAAATTCTTTCGAGATTCAAAAACATGTTTCATGGATTCAAATTTCTTAGAAATTCTCAAATTTCCTGAAAATTTCAAATATGTTGATAGATGTTTTGTTTCATAGTGACGCCGAAGATTGTACTCTTTCAAAACGACAACACTTTCAATACATATCACACAAGTAGCTTTCTGTTTTTTTGTTTCCACAAAGAAGTACTTTTCTGCCGGTTCTTCATTGAAAGCACGACACTCAGAGTCCACTTTTCTTATTTTAAAAACAGCCATAACGATGGGTGAAAAGAAAACAGGATCTGAAAATTAAAAAAAAAAAAAAACAGAATGCTGTGAAAAAAATATTGTACAGGTCCAAGAACGCACAAACAAAATATATTGAAACGTACGTTTGCCACGACACTTACTTAACTGGTAACCCTCGGCTGCTGAATTTACAAGACGAGTCGATAGGACGAGGGTTAAGTCTGTTCTTGTTTTCGAAATCCTGATGCTTTCATAGATACGTGCATCGATATGAATAAACGGGCAGCAAGGACGAATGAAGAATTTTCCGATTGGTTAAAAATGCGCGTGACAGCCTTGATTCTTTTTATCATAACATCTTGTGTTTGCCAGCTAAAAGCGACCATCGGTGTGATTTATTTTGTTATGACAGTCGGACACTTTTATGTCACTTTTTATTTCCAAGAGGCTAGCTGTTGGTGGGCCGGACAAATTGACCTCGAGGGCCATATCTGGTCTGCGGGTTGTAGTTTGGTGACCCCTGATTTAAAGAAACGATCTATAATTTTGTTTTTTGAATTTCGCGCAAAGCTACAGGAGGGCTATCTGCGCTAGCCGTCCCTAATTTAGCAGTTTAAGACTAGATGGAAGGAAGCTAGTCACCACCATTCATCGCCAACTCTTGAGCTACTCTTTTACCAACAAATAGTGGAATTGACTGTTATACTACAACGCCTCCATGCCAGAAAGGGCAAACATGTTTGGTGTAACGGGAAGGTAATAAGTATCTCAATAAATAAATTAACTTAGTAGAAGAAAAATAAAATCGCCCTAAACGTACAGAAACAAAAAAACAATTTATTTTTTTACGAATGCAAATTTTAGCAACCGTTGCAAAAATAAAATACTTAAACTAAAGACAATATCAACCAAAGTGTTGCGTAAATTTAAATTCGAGGGTTTACATCTTAAATATCTGATGATGTATTTGTTCGTCCTTAAAGTGAAATTAAATAAACAAATAATCTTGAAATTCTTTTAAATTCTATTACAGTTTTTCTACTTTGTGGCCAAAAATATTAATTAATATTAATTTTAGATATAATCCTCTTAAACGCATAATGAGTTAAATTATTCACTTACAAAGCTTACCCTACCAAAATTCCAGAGAAACCCAAGAGGAAGGTTCTCAGAGAAGTTTTTAGGAACCCTCCTTTAACACGTAATGACATACAGAAACTGGTAAGGGAAACTGGGATTAAAGTAAGCGCCTCTACAGTTACGAACATGTTACGTTCTTCTGGGTTCAAAGCATGTTGTCCTCGTAGAAATCCATAATTAAAGCCTGTTCATTTAGAAGCACGATTGAGGTATGCAAGAAAGCATGTAGATAAACCTTTTACCTATTGGAAGAGTATTCTTTGGTCAGACGAGACTAAAATTGAGCTCTTCGGTCACAACAATGTTCGCAATATTTTCCGTAACAAAGGAAAACGAAATCTTTCAAAGAACACCGTCCCTACAGTTAAACTCGGAGGTGGTTCGATCATGCTATGGGGTTCCTTCAGCTCTTCTGGTGTAGGCAGCCTTCACCGCATCAACGGAATCATGAAAAAAGAAACGTATGTTGATATATTAGGCACTTATATAAAGAATGATGCTCGGAACTTGCGGCTTGGGCATCGTTGGATCTTCCAGCACGACAATGACCTTAAGCACACATCGAAATATGTGCAATCCTGGTTGCAGAGGAACCATATAAGCGTTCTGGAATGGCCATCACAGTCACCCGATCTCAACCCAATTGAAAACGTTTGGCATGAGTTGGAGACCAGGGTTCATCAGCGTCATCCGAACAACTTGCAAGTGTTGGAGGCCTTCTGTAAAGAAGAATGGAAAAAAATACTAGTCGAGTACTTACAAACGATCATGGAGGGCTATGCGGAAAGATTGCGCCAAGTAATTTACCTGAAAGGCTACACAACTGACCATTAAAGTAGACGCACAAACACTTTCTGCCCCTGCTGTGTTCGGTTATTTGTTTATAAACAGTTTATTTGTCGTTCAAGTTGCATACAAGTTTATGTAGATGTGTGTTGATATAATATTTATAATATACCATACTTTCATTATCCTAATCATGACACTTTTTAAGTTATAAGGAAAAAACTACTCACGACGGAGGGGTACGAACACTTTCTGTCGTAACTATATAAAGTTAGCTACCACGTCAAATGATCCTTTGCTCATATTTGAGTATAAAAATACCAGCAAACAAGATGAATAAAAAGTTGTGAATTTAAAAACCTGCAAATAGGGATCTTAAATACAATGAAGACAAGAAAGCTGAAGAAACTGTAGACATCGTTTACCCAAACTACAAATCACTATTTTTGCTTCACCGAATGTAAATTTTGATAACAGCATGGAGTTAAAAGAGGAATTTGTAGTGTAACTGAATAATGTCTAAGGTCTCTCCAGCCTTGTTTGCTGAATTTTTTACTGTCCCTATGAGCAAGTGTTTAAATTCCCATCTTTTTTATTTGTAATTTTAATAATAAAATCTTTACGTAGATTAATAACTTGAATAATTCAAAGGAATTTTGTAGAAATTTTCCTTACTAGCATTTTTTCTTAGAAAATTGTGAAATAATATAATTGGTTTGGTTTGTTTCAAATATTTGAACAAAACTACATAAGGGCTACCTGGCTAGTGACTCTAACTGTTTATAATTTTATACTGATATATAAGAGGGAAGACAGCTATTGGACAGCATCCATCGCCAAATTTTGGGCTGCTTTAATCGTATAATGGAAATTGTCTATCACTCTTATAATGCAAACAACGATGCTTAAGTGTGGAGCGCAATTTTCTTTTGTGGCAATTAGATGCAAACTTTGGATGTTCAGATCCGCAGTTCGGCACGCTAATTGCTAGGCTGTGTATGGCTTTTAAAAATAATATAATAGGATTGGTATGTTTTAAATACAGCGAAAAACTACTTGAGGGTTATCTGCGCTAGCTATCCTTAATTTAGCAATAATATATTACAGGGAAAGCAGTAAATCAATATTACCTACCGCCAGCTCTTTTACCAAAGAATGGTGAGATTTAATGTAACAGTTATAGCGCCCCACAGTTTAAAGGACGAACATATTTGGTGACGAGGACCCGAACCCTGACCAGGAGACTAGGCCATGGGCAATATAATAAAATCCAGTTAGATATACGTTTTTAATGTTTCACAACAGATGGCAGTACAAAGGATTAAGCGCAAAAATATATTTTACATGTAAATTATACTGTCTTATTTGTGTCCACTGAGGGTACTTTTAATTAGTTTTTAGCGTTACACATCCTCAGACTTACTGTTCAGATACTATGGATATTTTTTCATCAGTTAAGAATAATAGGAAATTTAAAGCATTTTAAGTAAATACCTTTTACATAAAATGGTTCGAAACCTATTTCGTGAAATATTAGCTACCTCTTATAGTTTGTGTGTTTTCGTATAGCAAAGCCACAAAGGGCTATCTGCTTAGCCCACCGAGGGGAATCGGACCCCTGATTTTAGCGTTGTAAATCCGGAGACATACCGCTGTACTAGCGGGGGGTTACAGTTTGTGTAAACTTCTTGTAAAAATAAGTTTCATAGAGAGACTGTGGTTATAAAAGTTTGAGGAAAATATTTCCAAGACAGAGTACATATTATGATTTCAGTCTAACTGTTTTACTGCTGCTGGAAACAGGTTAATTTATTTCTTAGACAAATACAGGTTAATGGTGAATAAAGGTTTATTTTGTAATTTGTATTTTCATTTTCCCTTAATGATGGAATTCGCTATAACCAACTTTTTATCTAATTTATTTACAACCTGCATGTGTGTTCATTTGGTGGAAAATATGTATAAGTAACCGAACAAATTGTTACCTGCAATCCAAAACACCGAGATAAATGTGCATTGAATTACAAGTGGTGAGTCAATAATAAAATTAAGTTGCTTTGATTAGCTTATTGGTTTCCAATACAGGTAAATATTTTGAACATATCTAATCAAATGTTTATGCATGAGTTTGTAACTGTGAAAACAGTGTGTGGAAAGCACTGAGAGAGTGGTCGATGTGTATGGCTCCGTTTCAATACTTTTATTTGAATATTAAATAATTAACGATTACTAATTATTTTTATTGTTCATATTTTAAACTTTGGTTTACCCTCTAGGTGAACTTTCCACACTCTTTATTTCCAAATACGATAACACTGTAGTCTACTTTTATTAGCCTTAAAAAAAACAACATTTTAGGGTGTTGCGGACAACAGGTACAAAAAGCTAAATCACACATAGATATTTGTTTTGAAAAAGGTAAATTACTAATGTTAACGTCTATAAAGTTATTAAATTATCACATGATATATAGATGTGTCCATTAACATTACGTGTTTCAAGTTAAATTTATCCGTCGGCGTTTGTAGAAAAACTTGGTTACTCTCACATCTAGTTAATCTTGACATTATCTAGAGTTGTTGTTTTATATAACTATCAAAACTTGAAGCTTGGTTCAAATACACCCATAGGCAGATTATCTTTCTAAGAAGAAAGGATGGATTAAATACAGAATTCTCGAAAAATACCATATTGCGATAAAGTTATTCTGTTATTATATTGCTTTCAGTAGTTTTCAAGAGAGACAGTGTAGATATAGATTCTTTATTGGTTTTGTGCCTTTTAATTTAGGTGTAAGCTCTCAATGAAAACTCCTGAACACAGCTAGCTTTTTTCTGGGCTTCCGCAAGGAACTGTAGAAGAGGATAACGGATAGGGTCGAAACGCAGCAGTTTTCCCAACAGGCTACCGCAAAGATATATTACAAACGTACAGCGCTTCTCGTCGCTAGCAATCAGAAGGCTTCATACGCGCTGTGAGATAGAACGTCACGTTGCATTGCCTGTTCCGAACCCTCGTAGGTCCACCCAGAACTGTTGGTTCGTAATCCACCACCTGGGGAAAGAAAACTGTAGTCAACATAATGTGTGATTACATTAACACGTGATTTTCATGTTGGGTTTCTTTTCTTTTTTTTTAGTATTAATGGATTATTGAAATAATTATTTTTCGTGTTTATTTTGTTCTTGGAATTCAAAGTTTCCATTTGCGTTGAATTACACAAATATGAAACTTCGTGTAAAGTAGTTTTCAAATGGAACTGCTTTAAAACTGAACCATCTATGTGAGTAACGAATGGTAGATTGTGAAATGTGTATATAAATTACTTGAAAGAGTTTTACAACACAAACACAAAAAGTTTTAGAACAAAAACACAAAATATTTTCCACGATGCCTGTACTTGCCAGTAGTATGACAGCAACTGGTGTTTTCTGGGCATGTTTCTCTCTAGCTTCTGCCATTCTGAACTGTGCTGGTTTCTACCTCCCTTTCTGGCTCCAGGGTGCGTTGTTCAACTCCACGGAAGTATCGTTTGGTTCCTTCCGCCGATGTAGTTATCCACAAATGAAAGAGGACGGTGAAGTTGAAATGGTTCGAGAGTGCGGCCGCTACACAACTTTCCAGGATATTCCCAGTATTTCGTGGCAAATCACCACGGTTACGGTGGGAGTAGGGGCGGCCACCTCTCTCTTGGTAGCTTTTACGGCACTAGCTGCGTGCTGCGTGACGGACGTAGTGACCAAAAGGACAGCACGTGCTTTGGGGCTGGTTCAGGTTATAACGGGTGAGTACATTACATGTCTTGATCATACACCATCTGACAGAACTTTAAAACAAAATGGGTTTCCTGTATTAGAAGTAAAACTCGGTAATTATACTGTTAATACTTTATGCAAGAAGGACATTACTGAATTCTATGATGTGATACGATATGTTTTAAAAATGCAAACAAGACTATATAAGATAAGCTTTTCTGTACAAGGATTCTAAATCTAAAACACTAAATCGAGGACTCTTTGTTTGTTTTTTATTTAGCACGTAGCTATACAACGGATTAACTGTACTGTATCAGAACTCGATTTATGAGTAACGAAGCCTAGAATTTGGCGAGCAATACAAATTTGGTAGTTTTTTCCTATAATACTTCGTTGTATAGTGTAACATACCTCATGATAAACCTCAACCAACCTCAAAGGCAAAACAGATAAAATAAAACTGATAACCAGATTTCAAAAAATAAATCATAGCGTATATCGAAATCTTATAAGACAAATTGTAATAGAATATGACTCTTCAAGGGTGTTTCTGAAAAAGAAAATCACATTTATGTATTTAGAGAAAATATGTTACATGTCTTAATAAAACGCTATGATTATAAAATAATATGTCGATTCCACATGCGAAAATCAAAACTGACATTCATTCTGTGAAGGTATTCTGAAGTCTTCAGAAGAAAGGACTGAGAAATGGTAAATCAGATGGAAGATTTCGATACAAATCAATAAATAGGCTCCCAAATGTTTTACTAAAATTTAGTCATAAAACCAAAATTAATTTTAGTCAAATGTGAGAAAATTATAAAATCAGCTTAATCATATCTCAACGGCATCTGCCAAATAAAACTAGTTCAGATCCTCAGTGCAGTAAAGAAAATTAGAAAAACGGTCTTCCGATATTATCAGTCACGAGTCCAAGTAAATGAGCGCCTTTCCCCAATAGTGAAGACTTACAATACTAAAAACCAGGTCTCGAACTTCATTGTTGGATAAAAACAAATCTAAGTATTTAAAGGAAGTAAGTATCTTCTTATGCAAAACGTATTTATTATAAGTTACTCATAGTATAATATTTTTAGTTACAACGATCCAGATTTGTCTCTGTCCAGCTATGAGGCTCCAACAAAATAAATCTGTATTTTTTTCTGGAGCTCCGACCATACGATTCCTATTTCTAAAATAGTAAGTTTAAAATAGCCACACTTGTGTAATTCTTTAAATACAAGCATAATTTAATAACAAATGAACATTTCTATTCGAATAATAATGAATTGAGTATTGACATATTTATGTTTTCCAGCTGTTGGAAAAGAGTTCCCTAAGTGGATATTATTTATTTGGTTAGTGAGAGATTGTCCAATGATATATTTTATTTTTATTACATTTTTGCTATTAGTGTACAAATAGTTCAATGTTTATGTTATGCATCGTTTCACATAATTCCTGACTTCCACATGTTTCCTCTTCGTACTGTAGCTAGAAGGTAATGTGTGATTGGAAAGAAGCTGGTAGCCAATTATTGAGGGTATTTGAAAGAAATGTCCTGTCTTTGCAAGGTTCGCTCACAAATGAAGGCAGAAAAGATAAAAACGAAAGAGAAAGAAATAGAGTGGGGTTTAAAAGTCACGAAAATGGACACTTTTATGTTTTGTTAAGCTTGTGAAAAACAAAATCTTCTATGTGATTGTTTTTCCAGTTTAATATTTAGCTTCATATGTTTCACCCAGTGACAGCTGTCAGTATTTTTTATCGGCGGTTAGTAACAAAGATATGGCTTCTCTTTCACATATCTCTCCTTGTACTCATAAAAAGGGTGTCTTAAATTTCCCTTTTTCGTGCCAATCAGTGGCTCAGTGAAAAATCTGTGGTCTTTTACGCAAACAATTGGTTTTCGATGCATGTGGTAGGCACAGAACAGATATCAAATTGTGTAGCTTAATCACCAACGACAAAACAATTTTTAGTTGGATTACACTAATAGTTACCAGACTTGATATATTAAAATATGTTTGATTGTTTACTGATTTGACCACCTTGGTATCAAAACCCAATTTTTAGTGTTATAAGTTTTCGAGTTGCCGGTGATTCATTGTGGGGCAAAATATTTTAAATTTGGAAAGTTTTTGTATGAATTATCTTTTATAATATTTGATAAACTCAGGTTAGTTCCTTAAACAACAATGCAAAAGATGTGTATAAAACTTTTATAAAACTCGCATTGTCGATAATTATTTTCAAGAATAAAAAAATCCGAACAAAACAGGGTAATTTATTTTCTGTCTGTATTGTTTTAATGCTGTAAAGCTTTTAAATAGAATATTGTGAGCATTTTATTTGTAACTCCTAACTTCCTGTGTTTTCTGAACTTTCAATTTATATTCAAATGAGCTAAGTGTGGTTCGTGGTGATAAACAAGTCATTTACTAAAAGGATAGCTTATAACGTGGAAACATTTTACGTTCCGTATACTGAGCGTCAAAACGAAACTAGAGATGCTGCATTTTGGAGGTCTTTTGTGTGTGAGTAAAACTTAAGATATCTACAGTAAGTTTGCACATACAAAGGTTCAGCTCCAACTATGACAAACCTTTTCAATAGTTTTTTCTCGAATACCAGTATTTATTTATGGTTAACTTGCTGTGGTATTTGATGTTCATCAATAATTCTTCTTAACCTAAATAACAACAATCAAAACATCATGTTCAACTTGTCATTCTGAAGGCAGTTGTCTAATAAAAATTACTTTCTGTTTTTCTCCCTGACTTATGGCACATAAATTGCTTGAAATACCTCATGTTTTGATCAGTACAAAAGAAACAAAAAAAAATTTGCTAAATGTCCCATGCTATTTTTGTCAGTAAATATCTTAACTATGTTCCTGCTGGTTTATCTTGAAATGAAGATCTATTTTATGCATTGTTCTGTAGAACACATATTCACTCAAAATAGCAATAAATTACTTGAGTAGAATTTTGTAGGCCAGAGGCGAATCCGAAATTTTTCTGAGTTCGTCTTTTATCATAAAAACACACTCCGCCCTTTATAGCTGTGGGCGTGCATTTCAGTCAAATGAGAATTAGATCAAGATTTGGCAATGGGTGCTGCCTTCCTTATGCTCAAACAGTTTAATTTAGGGACAGTTGTTCACAGGTACCAGTGATGTAAGTTTGCGTGAGAATTGTATGCCAAACTAATACGCAGAACACATGCTAATAGAATATGATACCAAAAACATTTCCCGCATTGCGCACTTGGCTAATTACGTTGACTGTTCTTTGTTCAGGTTGCTGAAATCATACTAAGAACAGAGTATATTCTTACTCAACGGAGAAAAGCAGCAAACGTTTTCAAAATTGCCATTTCTGTCTATACAGAAAACACTATTGTTAGTTTGTAATTAAGCAAAAAGCTACTGAATGGGCTATTTGTACTCTGCCAACCACGTGTATCGAAACCCAATTTCTAACGTTGCAAGGCTGCATACATGCTGCTCTTCCACTGGGGGGCGCTATTTCAGAAACGTTAGAAAGTAAGAAACAACCACAATTTTCATATGTATTGAGAGAAAAGGAAAATTTAACAAGTGTTTCTTCTCTATTGCTTTTTCACCTTATTAAATCCAACTGTCAGGAACTTCAAGGGTTTCCAGGATTTAAATGCAGGTATTCGGTTAATTATTATTTTTAAAATTCTCACAGTTTACTGTGTTTTTAAAATTAAAAAAAAACTTAATGAAAATTAAAACAATTGTTCAAGCCAGCGGCTGAATGATATTCTTTGATAAATCGACTGATAGCGTGATTTGCATCTTTTACCGTTGGTGTATGTGTGCGTGTTTTCTTATAGCAAAGCCACATCAGGCTACATGATGAGTTCACCGAGGGGAATCGAATCCCATGATTTTAGCGTTGTAAATCCATAGACTTTCCGTTGTACCAGCGGTAAACCAGTTGGCGTAAATCCGACCTCCACATTTTGTAGATCATGGATATATTATAACTGCGACGATCCACTTCCATAATTCAATAAGACAAGTTGCCAGTTGATGCTATCTTCCTTCTGCATATCAGTTAAAAATTAGGAACGTCTAGCGCAGGTAACCCTTGTGTAGCTTTATTTACACAAATATTCGAAACAACCAACAGTGATAAGCTTTTAATTTGCTTTAATCATCAGGATAGTGTATAACGTACCGAAATATAAACCTCCACGATTTAGCCGAAACCTAAATTGTAAGATAAAATATCGTCAAGCGATTGCCTAGACTCTAAAGTAAGACTAGTTTATATATATATATATATATATGAGAACACAAATCGTATGCATATACATTATCAGTATTAAAAATATTTAATTCGTTCTACAGTAAATCGTAGAAATTACATAATCACTAATGAATCAATAATTTTATCCGCATACAATACCAGAGATAGTTACACTTAACAACACTTCTTCCAAAGTGTTGCCATCTTAAAGAGTTTTGTTACAAGTGGAAAAAAATGATGTTTTATTTTCATTTGCTAAAAGAAGACAGACTATGAAGTGCGAATAAGAGATAACGCTAGGAGATGATGTTCCTCGATGGTCATCAATTTTCCTTTATCTGTCGATAAAACGTTTTGTTTGTGTTTTATATTGTAACAACGACTGCGTCAGGAATCTTAAAATCTATTTTTTTTGTTCCATCTCATGTTCTCTATAGAAAATATTGATTTAGTTTTTGTTCTTGCACGAGTCAAGTAAGACTGTTTCGTATTGGATGATTGGTTTTTGCGGCTAAGGCCATCATTACCTGAATGATAACCAAACAAAAATAGCTTTGGGCCTGTTTGTAATGGTTCGAGCGTATCGTGTATAGAACTCAATGAACGTACTAAAGAAGCGTTTGATGAACAGATAGCGAAACACAGAGAATGTTCTAGATCTCTTGTGTAACCGTATAAACTTATTTAGTGTTCACTTGAAAAGAGAGGCAAAAAAAAATTAATTAATCCCGCTGTTGAAAATAAATCATTTAAGAATTCCATGTTATCGAAATAGATGGTTCTCCTTTAAACAGCTGTACGTCTTTGGTAGTAAGTTGATGAAACCAGTTGTGTTAGAAGAACCCACTGAATCGTTTGAAAGCAGTCGCTTAGTTAATAACTTTCATTAAGTTATTATTATTTAAATTACCAAAAGTTCATTTTTTCGCTCGATCGTTTATAAATGATAACATTTTTGTTTAAACGAAATGTTTACAGAATATGATTTCTGAAAGCATCATAAGATTATGGTGACGAATAAAAGATGTTGTGTATATATATATATATATCGGATGTATTCTTTTTCCTGTAGGTCACATTATTTGTAAAAAAATAAACGAATTTGGTTTGTTTGGAATTTTGCGCAAAGCTACACGAAGGCTATCTGCACTAGCCGTCCCTAATTTAGCAGTGTAAGACTAGTCATCACCACCCACCGCCAACTATTGGGCTACTCTTTTGCCAACAAATAGTTGGACTGACCGTAACATTATAAGGCTCCCACGGTTGAAAGGGCGAAAATGTTTGATGTGACAGAGATTCGAACCCGCGACCCTCAGATTACGAGTCGAGTGCTTTAACCACCTGGCCTAAACGAATTTGATAAAGTACTTATGAACACAAAGTAGCTTTTGACTCAAATGTCAATTACGAGGCGATTTGTTCTATGGATTGCATTTTAATTACATCATTTAGTTGGCTTTTTTATTAATGTATCCTAAATTATTATCTGTCATATTATCTTTCACACGTATTTTGAGAACTTTTAATGTCACATGGAAAAACATGGCATGTGCAAGGTTTTCATGTTACCGATTTTGGTGTAAAATCGTAACGATCTATGACGGAATTAATTTTCACTTTTCTTGTACTACTCATCATATATATATATATATATATATTTCTCCCTGTCCTTTATCTATCTCACACACACGAACAAACACGAAAAACAAGAAATAATGAGGTTGTTTTTAAAGGCACAAGTAGGGAGCAGCATGCTAATGAGAAACGTATTAGAAGCAGCACACTAGAAAATAAGTGAATTGTTTTAGCTTAGATATGCATAGAAATGATAAAGAACGACTTTCAAGAGTTTCAGGCATATATAAGTTATCAAAAGACATGCAAACATACATGCTCGTAAACCTACTAGAAATATTAGAAGGCTTTCAGTCAAATCGCATGTAGATGTTTAGTAAATGACATTAAAATGAGAATAAACTTATTGATCTTTGAAGTTACTCTTCGCTAGGTAATATAGTGCAAACTAAAATACACGGTGTACCCTGTAAGCTAGAGAAACTGCTTGGTTTGGTTTTGTAATACTCAGACGAAACTAAGATATTTCATGGAAATTTGTGGATCAGATCTCATGAAGATTTTAACGGTTCATGCATATTATGCTTATTAATTCATAAGATCTAATTTAGCTGATAGTAGCTCTAAATATTTCGATGATTCCAAGATTATAAAACTGGTACTAATTCGGTATTTAGTGGATAACTGCTTGACTAAATCTGCATTTGGAAATGTGAAGCTACTTCACAACGAACAGTCCTAAAATCGCTCGACCCAGACATCGTTAAAGTTGTCTTACAATGAGTTAATTGGCTTTTTTTTTTTTGCTTTGAATTTCGCGCAAAGCTACTCGAGGGCTATCTGCGCTAGTCGTCCGTAATTTAAAAGTGTAAGACTAGAGGGAAGGCACCACCCACCGCCAACTCTCGGGCTACTTTTTTACCAACAAATAGTGGGAATAACCGTCACATTATAACGCCCCCACGGCTGAAAGAGCGAGCATGTTTGGTGCAATCGGAATTCGAACCCTCGACCCTCGGATTACGAGCCGAACACCTTAACACACATGACCATGCTGGGCCATGAGCTAATTGGAACTAAGTCTAAACTAAAGAGGTCCGGCCTGGCCAGGTGTTGAGGGTCACTCCATACGCAATTTGAGGGTCGCGGGTTTGAGTTCCTGTCACATCAAACATTATTGCCCATTTAGTCGTGAAGGCGTTATTATGTGACGGTGAATCCCACTATTCGTTGGTGAAAGAGTATCTCAAGAGTTGGCAGTGGGTGATGACTACTAGCTGCCATCCCTCTAGTCTTATACTGCTAAATTATACTGCTAGCGCTGGTAGTTTTCGTGTGGTTTTGAGCGAAATTCAAAAACAAACAAATCAAACTAAGGTGCAGCGTTATATTCAGGTTATAAGCATTCACATTGTATAACTAGCTTCATATATTAAGCAATCATAAGAACACTTTATTGTTTCAAAGTCATGGTAACATCTTGACTTCTTTGGTCCTAATATTTCCGGTACTTATAGATAAACCTCGCACCACAAGTTTGTTAAAATAGTGATACATAAGCAATTTGTTTTTATTTATAGCTTTGAATATTTGTTTTTTACAGTTTACAAGGATGTTTGGCATTTTCTTAGTATATCTCAAAAAAGCGTAGGATCAAGTATCACTGTAACTTTCATAAACAAAAAATATATGGGATAAAAATGTGGACAGAAATATTATATGTCGGTCTAAACGTTTTAATTCTACTTTGCTTTGAAAGAGATTTGGGTTAGGTTATCGGTGTTTTTGTTCCTGTATATGTGTTTTCAAGAATAAATTCTACGTTATATAACTGGCGCTTAACGTGAGAATACTATAAAAGTGACCGACAAATCTCACTATTCATTAAAAGTTAGTGGAAGGTGATGCTGTCTTCCTCTCTGTTACTTCAAATTAGGGACAGCTAGCGCAGATAAATCTCGAGTAGTTTTGCGCGAAAGTTAACAAAACAAACTTAAGTGGAAGCTACATTTCACAATTGCTACCTGTCTTCATTTTTGAACTTTGAATTCTTACTAGTTGTTTCAGTAAATTCCATCATGGTTGCACATACATTTAGCGCTGTCAAACTAAAAAATGTTTGTTTTATTAAATACCGATATATGCAATTTGTATAACGAGACAGATTCTATGGACATCCTAAACGAATGATTAGAAAAACAAGCAATTTTATCTGACACCTGTTAAAAGATGCGTAATTTAGAATTTCACCTGTTACAACAAAACATTTGCCAAAATATATATTATGATGAAATATAACATCAAATAGTGTCTGTAACGTTATATCAATTCACATTAAAATTCACTATTTTGTTGGTCCTTTTTGTCCTCTAATAACCTTTGCAAGACGAGGTGGCATGCCGTGAATAAAGTTATTGATGTAATCCACTATGACTTCATCTCAACTTTTCACTAGAAGGCGCTGCAACTCAGCTAGAGTATTTTGTTTAGGGCTGTGGTTAGCAATTTTCCGGATCAGTTCTGCCCAACAGTCCTCAATAGAATTACAGTCTAGATACTTTGCTAACCATAGCAAGTTTTGATATTCTCCTGGTCGAAATAATCTCGTCCTATACGGGCATTTTGGCAGAGATATTGTTAATCTAGAACACAAAGCTATTGCCAAACATTGTCTTAGAATATGGCAGAAATACTGTCTTCATATAAAACCTGCAGGAAGAACAAATGACATTTACCTCGAGGGTATGAAAAGCAGTTTTTCCACCACAATTAATAGCTGTCCAAACACATGCTGGACCATCTCCTGCGGGAAAGACAGTTTCCCTCATTTGTTCTCCAGATAAACTACGAACACTAATCATATCATCAGCTTTAACAAGCCGGAAACAAAACACATATGAAAAGGTACGACGCCAATGTCCTGAGTGTACGTTGGCTGCTGTCTTACCCAAATAAGTGTAACAGTAATTCTGGTCAATACCAGTTTGGAGATAGCCTTTCTTGCAAAATAACTTTCTTTGATCCGTCTCATGCCATTTCTGTTGTATGGCTTTGCAAAGCTTCTTTCATCCTTGACATGTTAAGCTGCTCAAAACACTGTAATTTCAGACAGTAGCTTTTCTGCGTCTACCAGATGACTTTCCGTGAAGCAACGTTTCCAGTCATCCTATGATGTTTCAGGATCTTGAACACAGTAAACTATGACACCTGCTGTTTGTTTCGTACAATTTCTGGACAGACTAGCAATCTAAAGTCCTATAACTTCTGGTACATGACAAGACATGACTCTACACCAAATACAGAGAAACTGTCTGAGCAAAGCGTTGATTTTTTATACAAAACAGGTGCGTATGTGTATTTTTGTGAATAAATGGTTAAAACAACTTATATAGACTAGAATAACAACTGGTACATAATTTTTTCCGATCATACGTTATCTTCATTGTTACTGCTTTGGTATTTACTCAATAATTACTCTATGTATGTAGAAAATAACATCAATATAGAACTGTATGAAAACATTTTGGCCACGACTTTATATACCTTTGATTATTGGAATCAAAATAAAAATAATAATTTTCTTGGATCCAATGTATAGACAGAGAAATAATAATTTGTTCTAAACAATAGCATATATAGAAATAATAATTTTGCAGTAAACAATGACTATATAAAGAAGTAATCATTTCGCTGTAAACAATAACTGCATAAAGAAATATTAATTCTGTTCTAATCCATGATTATATGAAGAAATAATAATTTTGCTGTAAATACTGACTATATCAAGAAATAATAATTTTGTTGTAGAGAATGACTATATTGAAAATAAATAATTTGTTTATGAACGATGATCTACAGTACTGTGCAAAAGTGTTAAGACAAGAGAATATTTTGTCATTATTTCCATTTTATGGGGCTAATACTTCTATGTTATAACAGAATGTAAATTTCAACATTATAGTATAGCTTCGAGCCAGGTTGGGAATACTCATAATTCTTTAGAATTCCCATTTGCTTGTATCAAGGGCATGTCGTAATGGTTCAGGTTGAATGAGCATGCTGATCAAATTTAGGGTATAAAATACCTGTCATGGTACCAAATGCAGTTTGGTAATTATAGAGAAAGAATATAGGATAGAGCTAGTATATGGTCCCAATACTAGAAGAAATCAATTTAACAGTACTCCACAAATACATCTTGATAAAAGCAGTGTTCAACACTATATATTAAGCTTTGTTGTTATGCCACGGCCCAGAAAGCGTAGAGGATTGTCAATAGAGCAGAGAGGTCATATAAAAGCGATCTGGTAAATTGCTGAAGACTTGAAGCACTTCAAAAACATTGTGAAACCAAGACAGATAAATTTGAAAATATGAAAGGAAGAGACATAGCATCTAAACTCAATGATATTGATGTTAAGTATCAACTCTTTTACTAATAAAACAGAGAACAACATTTCAGCCTACTTAGGTCATCTTCAGACCAACAAAGAGAGGTGTGTTAATTGAAGATGACCTAAGAAGGTCGAAACGTTGTTCTCTGCTTTATTTATTAATACCCATACCAGCCATACTGAGATGTGTTATAAAACAATTAGTTTCACCATAGACTCTTAGGGAAAAAAATCGTTTTCAAGAAATATATTTTTTAATCTATGTAATCGCAGTAATAGTATGTGAATATGTGAAAAATTAAGCTTTTAAGAACAGTGACTTAACGTCCAAGTACGTATACTTATATATACGTTTTAAAGTATAAGCCTTCTTCTAATCGGGGCCCGGTATAGCCAGGTGATTAAGGTACTCGTTTCGTAATCTGAGGGTCGCGGGTTCGAATTCCCGTCACACCAAACATGCCCTTTCAGCTGTGGGGGCGTTATAATGTAACGGTCAATTCCACTATTCGTTGGTAAAAGAGTAGCCCAAGAGTTGGCAGTGGGTGGTGATGACTAGCTGCTTTCCTTCTAGTCTTACACTGCTAAATTAGGGACGGCTAGCGCAGATAGCCCTCGTGTAGCTTTGCGCAAAATTAAAAAAAAAACAACCCAAAACAAACAAGATTCTAATCGTCGATTCTATTTTTCACCTTCACGTTAAAAGAGCCACGAGTAATCTAACATAACGAAGCAGTTGCGACTGAAAATAAACAACTGGTGCTAGCAAAAAAGAATAAATTAACTGAGACGCTAAAATTGACACGCCTAAATTAAGACCTTGAAATTATATTGCCACAAACATGAATTAATCAACTTTAAAACTAATTACTTTTAAAGGTATTATATGCATTCATCGCGTTTCAATAGCAGCAGCTGAACTTTATATTTTTAGTACCCCTTAATTTGAAACTGACAGTAAAGTCCATAATAAAAGAATATCGGATTCTCTGTTGATATTTTATTTTTCATCACAGTATTCGTTTGTTTGTTTGTTTTTAATTCCGCACAAAGCTACACTAGGGCTATCTACGCTAGACGTTCCTAATTTAGCGGCCCGGCATGGCCAGGTGGTTAAGGCACTCGACTCGTAATCCGAGGGTCGCAGGTTCAAATCCCCGCCACACCAAACATGCCCGACCCTTCAGTCGTGTGAGCGTTATAATGTGATGGTCAATCCTACTATTCGTTGGCTAAAGGGTAGCCCAAAAGTTTGTAGTGGGTGGTGATGACTAACTGCTTTCCCCCTGGTCTTACACTGCTAAATTAGGGACGACTAACGCAGATAGCCCTCGTGTAGCTTCGCGCGAAATTCAAAACAAACCAAACCCTAATTTAGCAGTGTAAGATCAGAGTTTAAAAATAAAGAAAGGTGCAGCGGTAATTCTACGGATTTACAACACTAAAAATCAGGTGTTCGATTCCCCCCAGTGCACTCAGCAGATAACCCGACGTGGCTTTGCTTTAATAAAGCACACACACATGTTTAATACAAGAAAACAGTTAATATTTTGTATGCTCCCTTTTGCTTTAATAACTGCAGACAGTCTCTTAGGTATATTTGAGACATATTTAACTGAACTATTCACTGGATGTTTACTACAAATATCTTTTATACACTCCCATAAAGTTTCTATTTTGATTTGTCAAGTTCTTAATGTATCAAGTCCCAGATCTGCTTAATTGGGTTGAGATCGGGCTTCAGTGGGGGCCTTTGTAACATTTAAATTACTCCAGCAGATTTTATTCTTAGCTAAATAATCTCTGAATAGGTTTGGTGAGTGTTTTGGGTCATTACATTTTTGATAGTTGAATCCTTTACCAATAATACGCAAAACACTGGGTGTACCATGATGGATCAGAATCTGATGGTATTTTCGTTGGTCCATTTTTTTTCCATCTATTTTGAAATATTTCCTGTCGTTTCATCAGAAAAAATACCCCCAAACCATCACACTCCTTCCCCCGTGTTAAAAATAATAAGACACTTGAAATTATTTTAGGTAGAATTAAAATAAATTAATCTATGATACCTTTTTAAATTTTTATTAGCTATATCTTTGTGAACCATCAATAACAAGAGTGGGGCAGACATATACTCAATTCAGTTTTATTAAGAATCACGATCGTTACCAGCCTAAACTGAAATTGAAATTATTTTAGGCAGGATTAGAGTAAATTAATTTATAAGACCTTGGACATTGTCAATACATCAACCGAAACTGTTTGATTTCCTAAATCCAAAACTGTACGTAAATCTCAAATTGGCCAAGAGATGATGGAGCTATGAGATAAAAGTTCACATTTGAAAAAAATAACAACAACGTCATAGTTGTGTTATGAGCCACTATGTCACTGCTAAAACCTGAAGAAAAAAGCAACTAACTGCAACTTCATGTTTTAAATAACTATTAAATAATAACTTAAACAGGATGTTCTTGATAACTTTTGTACTAAAATTACTGTCACACGTAATACAACATAAATAAATAAAACTAATTAAGGAACAGTGGAAACTTAACGGAAATAGTAGTGGTAACGTTAACATTGTCTACTTATTTGTAATAGTGTCTTTTTCTCATCTCAGAAGGAAATTATGCCTTACAGTTTTGCTGGAGAAAAACTATTAATCGTATTTTTTTTTACAAATATAAAATTTAGTATGGAGGAATTTTATTAATAACCATCTATTCAATGACAGTAACGTCTTTTACACACAATATTAAAGAGTGTGGTAAATCTAATCGCTTACGGTTTTAACGAAGTTAACCAATTTTATATTCTATGGCCCAGCATGGCCAGGTGGGTTAAGGGGTTCGACTCGTAATCTGAGGGTCGCGGGTTCGAATCCTCGTCGCACCAAACATGCCCTCTCAGCCGTGGGGGCGTCCTAATGTTACGGTCAATCCCACTATTTGTTGGTAAAAGAGTAGCCCAATAGTTGGCGGTGGGTCGTGATGACTAGCTGCCTTTTCTCTAGTCTTACACTGCTAAATTAAGGACGGCTAGCGCAGATAGCCCTCGAGTAGCTTTGCGCGAAATTCAAAAATAAACAAACAGATTATATTCTATATTAATACAACGATGGTTCAGCAACAAATTTAGAGATTTAAAATAATATAATTATAATAATACAATTCAGCCAACGTAGTCTCTTTGTTGTTTTTTAAATTAAGCATAAAGCTACAGAAGGGACTGTCTGCTCTCTGCCCACCATGTATATCGAAACCCAGCTTCTAGCGATGTAAGTCTGCAGACATGCCGCTTTGCCAATGGGGGTCACGTAGTCTATTTGTAGCTTTGTGTTAAAATAATGACTAAATACAAAACCATTTTAAAATGCTGTATAAAAACAGAAGTGGTATATACTTGTATAACAAGTTACAAGCTGTAACTTTAATATTGTGGTTCCAAATTCATCAGTTAATTCATTAAACATAATTAGAAGAGAAGCAAAATCAATAAACAACTGAGCAGATTCGTAATATTTTAAAAATAGTAATTATTGAGAAACATCAGGATACTTTTAAAATTATGTATGACTTATATAACAGTCAAAATGAGAAAATTAACGTATAGTAAACTAATGAATATGAATTATAGCACTTATTTAAATCTCTCTTAATTTCTTAATTTTAATAGCATTTGAGTACAAAAAACTTCAAATAATCATCCCATTTCCGGAAATATTAATTCCAGTCATTATTGAAACAGAATATTACACAGAAGATTTAATTTGAGTGATGCATCATATTGTAATAAAAACTTAGATAAATATTTATTGTTGGTGACTGTTGATTCAATTACCATATTTACTGGTATTATTTGTTTGAAAAGTCTGCATGCTAATGAATATTAATTTGGAAAGAAAAACCCCAAATTCTTAATATTATAGCTCAGGTATTCTTGAACTGTAAAACCCTGTAAACCCTGGTTTACTAAATATACCACAAATACCATTGAAGTTTTTAATTATTAGTGTTGTAGTGTTTTCTTTTTCATTTCGAACAGTATTTGTTATCTGTTAAATTTTAGCTACCTGGCGAATAGGGATTTTGAGTTTTTCACTCCAATAATAGAAGATTTTGGATTGACACAGTTTGAGAATTGTAGCTGAAGAGCTGTATTACTGTACTATTATTTTTCATAACAGTAATTATGTTCTGTTAATTTTTAGCTCTCTGACAAAGTAATTTTATATTGTTCACTCTCACAAAAGGGAATCGTGGATTGATACATTTTTTAAAATTTCTTGCTGTTGTTGTTTTTCTTAATTTAGTGCAAAGCTACACAAGTGCCATCTACACTAGCCGTTCCTAATTTAGCAGTGTAAGACTAGAGGGAAAGCAGCTAGTAATTATCACCCATCGCCAACTCTTGGGTTACTCTTTTACTAACTAATAGTGGTCTTGACAGTCACTTTATAACGCCCCCACAGCTACAAGGGCGAGCATGTTTGGTGTGACGGGGATTCGAACACACAGCTCTTAGGTTGCGAGTCGAGTGTCTTAACCACCTGGCTATGCTGGGTCAAAATCTTTGGTCCGGTCTTCCTAATTTTCCGCTAACTGATTACAACGTATATAAAATGAATTCTAGATTTTGTGGGAGCTGTTTAAAAAAACAAATATAACATATTTTACAAAAGGCAGAAGCAGTGTTTTAAAACTATTAAACTATTATATTGTTAATAATAGTTTACGTTGTTATGGTTGTTGGTTTGAAAGTAAAACTTAATTTCGCTGAAGCGTTTAGAGTGTCATAGCCGCTTGGTATTATTTTAGTTTATTTGATTCGCATGAGAAATGGCATTGTAACACATATATATACCTAAACACGGTAGGTAACAGATTCTAAGAGAAGGACGTTAGGGAGACAAACTGAATAAAAAACAAAGATAATCGTGACAAAGCCATGAAATTCAAACAAAATGTAATCAAAATAACTTTCATTTTACTGGACTTTAACATACCCTATAATCAGACAGGAGTAGTCCATTGAAGTCAAAACTCTGTTGCGCCTACACTACCTAAAATGCTATTGAAACATATTATGCTACTTACCTCGAATATTTCTGTATATTATCCTACATCAAACACTCCCTTTTCATTGTTGTGCTTTAGTTTTCCTTTTTTTGTATACAACCGGAAGTGCGTCACTAGTTGTCTAAAGAGTGTGAACCAATCTTTACAGCGTTATTGCTAAGCGTTAATGAAATCATTATATGTAATAGTTTTCGAAATTTTAGTACATCTGATATTACAGATATCTAAGGCTTTTATCTTAAATTTAATCTTATCTGTCATATAATAGGTAGATAGATAGCGTTGCACATTATATTAAAACGATTTTGAATATGCAAATAAGCGAAGCTCGTGAAAACCCCAATTTATATATAATTGAGGTTGAACAAAATGTCTCAGAACTACGTTTTTGTACTGTTTACCAAAATGTAGGCAGTGTGATGCTTCCAAAAATTGATCGAGTTTGATAACATTATGTAACTGTCCTATCCGATTCAAAATATTCACTCAGATCATATAAACTTGTTAAGGTTGGGAATATGGATCAACTTGAGTAAGAAGGACCCATCTTCAACAAGACTTATAACAAGTTGTATCATAGCCATGTTAAGCAGAGTGCTGTTGTCTGTTGTTTTTTTTATAACAGGCGTGAATCAACGATAGAAACGTTAATATCAAAAGCTGTTCACGTGCTCCATACAAAAGTATGCAACATAATAACAGAAGAATCTTGTCTGGAAGAGTGACAAAGGTCAGTATACACAAGCTTCTTTCATGAAGTATACATTTAACTGTCCAAGCCTTAAGCAGCTAGAGAAAGTAAGGGACTTCCCACTATTCTAAGACACGCTAGGTCACAGTAGATATGCAGTTCTGCGCAATTTAATTGTTGAAATGAATTCTGAAAAAAACATCGTCCTCGTACATTTCATGGCTCATGGAAAGTCAAAAGGTTTGCTTTAACATGGTCGTGTTATGACTGAGTCTTTTGCGAAGGAAACTACACGGCAAGGTTATTACCAAGAAGCACGGTTGTCAGGTAGAGCATGTCATGACGTAGCGATGTGGACTGTAACAACGTGATAAGCCTCCAAAACTGTTTTATTATAACGTACTCAATTTTCGTATTATTATTTCTTAAATCGACTCTTTCTATTTCATTATTATGCTAATACGTCTATAATATCTGTGTTTGTTTATAAATATGTGATAAATCGTTAATCGTGAATGATGTGTTTCGTAATAGAAGGAGCATTTTCGTCACTAACTTTCAACAAATTCTCAGAAGAGAAAAACAATATTGCGTAATCCAGACTTTTGGAAGTCTTATTTTGAATTATATATATAAAAAAAAACTTGTATGCATTCGTGCAGCACTTTCAACAAAATGGTTGTACAATAATTAAGCTAATTTTAAGTTCTCTGTCAAAGCACGTTTGTTTAGTATCTGACAAAACAATCTTATTTCTGCTGTAGCTAACATTCCAATAATGACTTGTTTTAATTGAATACGCACAAGCAACTTCTACCCTACTGCTTGAACTTTACATTTTACTTTAAGGTTTGAGGTATTCAGTTACAGATTAGCTATAAATTCGAGATACAAAACGTAAGATTGAAAAGGAAACATTTTGCACAAAGGCAAAGTAATTTTATATTGTTCACTCTCACAAAATGGAATCGTGGATTGATACATTTTTTAAAATTTCTTGCTGTTGTTGTTATAGAACAACAGTAGCACCGCGATACGTCTGTGGACTTACAACGCTAAAAACCGGGTTTAAATACCCGTGACGGGCAGAGCACGCATAGCCTATTGTGTGTAGCAACTTAAAACAAAGTTTTAAAGCAAAATTAAAAAAAACATTTTTAATACCTGAAGTCATTTTCTAATAAATTAAAAGCAAGACGTCGTGACACTTATAAAAAAAATACTTTAATATACACTTGGGCTCCAAAAAAACAAATTTAGGAAATGAAAAATAAATTATAATAAAATTCTAATCAAAACTAATGATATCAAACCCTGTATTCTGTACTCTGCCTGAAGTATGCATTATAAAAATGATGTGCAAATTATGGACCATCATATTCACAGTCTGGCACTAGGCCACACGCAACACAGAGATGCTAACCAAATGTTAAAGCCTTTGCAGGAAAACTGTGAAGAAATCATACTCGAATATATCTTAAAATATACACATTCATATTTTACTTACAAAAGAACAAATTACTGGCGGTTTCCAAATGTCATAAGCTAATGATGAGATTGCTTATTTGTTTTTAATTTTGCGCAAAGCTACTCAAGGACTATCTGCGCTAGCCGTCCCTAAGTTAGCAGTATAAGACTAGAGGAAAGGCAGCTAATCATCACCACCCACCGCCAACTCTTGGGCTATTCTTTTACCAAAGAATAGTGGGATTGACCGTTACATTATAACGCCCCCACAGCTGGAAGGGCGAGCATGTTGGGTGCGATGTGAATTCAAACCGGCGACCCTCAAATTACGAGTCGAATGCCTTAACCCACCTGGCCATGCCGGGCCTTCGTTTATGATAAGAGTTAATGTGTTTTCTCTGTATATTTGTGTGTATAACTTCCAGTCACAAAAAAAAAGTTTCGGCGCAAACGATAGAACAAAATAAAATATGAATTATTCGAAAAATCTAGTGTCAAGATTTGTATTATCTACATTACAATGTATTAAAGTTGAAGTCGTTTTTTTTTCTTTACCAAGCTTTGCCTAATGATTGGTGTATCTGGCTGCGCACTGAATGGTGAAACGTTCGAGTCCCAAAATGCTAGTGGATACGCTTCACACTTTTAGCTTTGGGATTCTTATGACCACGTAATTAAATACACAGTTCAGTTAATGTGACTCTTTGGGCGGCAGATGTTGTTGACAAGAAACACTTCCTCTAGTTAGCACATGAAAAGTAGGGATCATATGTCTGAACTTTGGGGTCTCTGACTTGATCATTTAGCTCACATATCTCTAAAAGTGTATTTACGCATTTTGTTTGCTAATGTGGCTTCTATGAAATAAAGCTTAGGGATAAACACAGATAGCCAGATCAGTAACGTTGCGATGAACAACAAAAACAAATAAGAAATAAAAGACCGTTAAATTTTTATCTTTCTCGGTACAAGTTATTTTTAAACATTCAGGTTTTTCAAGTATTTTATATTTACGTTTTCGAGGTAAACCGTTTACTTGTTTCTGCAAACCATCTGGAAGTATCTACATCAGTACTCCAGTATATAGCAAATACAATACGATTTTGTCACTTTACTGCTGCTTGTACTTTCTAAAATCTCAAAAGAAACACGTTTATTTTTCTATAATCGTAATGTCTACTGAAAATTTGTGAGCAATTCAGGCTAATGTCGTCTGATGCAGTTATGGTGTACAGGGAAATCTATCAAAATTACTAGTTAAGGTCTAACTTCCTCTATCATGTAGCCTCCCCCCAATGGCACAGCGGCATGTCTGCGGACTCATACCACTAAAAACTAGGTTGCGATACCATAACTGTATAAATTACACATTGTGTAGCTATGTGCTTAATTCTAAACAAATAAATTCTATCGTGTAATGATAATATTGTGTCCCCTTTATATTGAATAGTTTGCATTTCTTAGCTAGATATGCTAAACTATTTAACTAAAAGAATACAATATTTATAAATTAGGTTTGAATTTTTTAATTTCGTGCAAAACTACATGAGGGATATCTCTGCTAGCAGTGTAAAGCTAGAGGGAAGGCAGGTAGTCATCGCCACCCACCTCCAACTTTTAGGTTACTCATTTATTAACAGATAGTGGGATGGATTGTGAAATTATAACATCCTCACGGTTAAAAGAGCGTGCATGTTGGGGGTGATGGGGATTCGAACCCGTGACCCTAAGGTTGCGGATCGAGCGCTGTAACCACCTGGCCATGCAGGGCATGTAAGTTAGATTTGCATATTAATCCAAGAAAATTTTTTCTGAAAAATGTAAGTTTTATTCTTCCAGTTGAATTTTGGCTCTGCATGATTTTAATTATGTAACTTGTACATTTCACGGTATTTGGTTTAAGTAAACAACAAATAAAGATTAAATATGATTATAGAATTGTGGGACTTAGAAAGGAGATAAATATGTTTGGTTTCCGATTAACTTATAACATTCAAGCAGGATTACTAACGTACTGTGTGCTTTATGTGCATTACAAACTTATAATGCGTCCTCACAAATGTTATCATGTGAATTGCCGTCCGGTGGCTCAGCGGTATGTTTCTGGATTTACATTGCTAAAAACTGAGCACAGATATAGCTTTGTGCTTAACTACAAACAAACAAAAATAATCATTCTACATGGTTACTTCGACGTGTGGTAAAGTTATTTCGCTGTTTATAGAGCGTGATAGGGTGAATTCTCTTTGTTTTCATTAACTGTTCCATGTTTTTTATATGTGGTATGACTTTTTATTTATTTAACCGTTTGTGAGACATAACCTATTTTTTCTTATTTTCGTTTTTTTCTAAAATTAAAAACTACTAATTTTTGTTCATTTTACTAGAAGTTTGTAGTTTCACTTGAAAAATTGTTTTTTTTTTAATTATAAGAGTAGCAAACACCCAAAATGGAAATAGTGGACGAAGTAAACATTTAATTTTTAGGAAAATACTGATTTTAAGAGTGTTTACCTAAGAGAACAAAACATTATAATACTTACATGTTTAGAGGGTCTTAGCATTTTTAATAAAATAAAAAAATCGATTTTTATCTATTTATCTTATTTGGCCGGATTTTGAAAAGTAATACGTTTATACAGTTACGTAAATATAGTCGAATTTTTTCGCAGTTTTTTGAACTTTTAAAATGAAATAAAAACAAAGTGCAACATGAAAGAACGTTTATTTTCTATTGACTTAGTAAATGCTTGTTATGTATTCTACCACGGAGGAAACAAAAAGAAAATTTGGATAGCTTTTCACTCCACGTTGGGAAAAACATGAAACATATATATATTATTTAAGCATATGTTATTTCACGTTTTTTCACGTATCGAATAACTTGTATAGCTGGCTTTTCTTTTATATTCATTGCTTCTATATCTTTCTTTGCTACAGTGTAAGTGTGGTAGTATCAACAATGCATTTCGATGTACACGTGGGTATAAGTTATATAAACTTATAGAACCATCAAGCTTAACCATCTTATATGATATTGTAGTTTCTAGATTAAGTTTATATCCAAGGAGCGAAGTTATCCGGTGAAAAGTTTGTTTGAGTAAAAGCGTACGATAAATATAATGTAGATAAATGTCTTGAGCTGACACATAGATATAGATCTAAGCTTTTCAACATAATTGCAAAGTATATAATCTTGGGCTCATTGGAAATGAATGAGAAATTTACCTCTTGGAATCAGTGCAAAGAAACATTCTGCGTGAACTGATTCATTAAAATATTTTTGAGAAAGCTTGTAACGACCAGATTGTCTGTCAAACATTATATTTGTAATGATAACGAATCCATTTTACTGGCTTAGAGGTAAGTTTGAAGATTTACAATGCTAAAAACAATGTTTCGACACTCGTGTTGGGAACAGCACAGTTAGCTCATTGTGTAACTTTGTGCTTATCATTACATGCAAACACTTGTGAAAAAACATATAATAAATGAACCCATCAAAATTAGATAGAGCCCAAAAGAATCAATTGCTAAATGTGCTTTCGTGTAAGCTTATTCGAAATTATGAACTGCTAAGTACAATAAAACGAGGGATGCTTGTCAAAAGAAGCTAACGTGTGTTTTCTGAAAACTGATCAATGAGTGTGAAATAAGTTATGTACTCAATAGTTATTGTTATAGCGTATGAGTTTTGTGGTTGTGACAAATGCAATTTTTATGATAACATCAACTGAAGTTTAATGCAATAATGGAAGCCAAAATTCTGTTATCGAATCGATAAAATATCTCTCTGAAAATCACTGATTGTTTTCTCAGAATTTTGGTGATATTCTTTGAAATATACACGGTTTTTCTATATCAAGTGTCTTATAAAAGTGCTAAGAAAAGTACTACAAAACTAAATTCCTCTTATGTTTCCTTCTACTTACCCTCACTACAGATGTTAGTGCATTATATTAAAATAAGTTTGGAGCCTCACCTCATCTTTACAGTCTATATCGCTACGTGAGGTCGCACTTTATCTAACTACCATCTAACTTCAAAATACGATTACAATGTAAATTCTACTGCAGAAATCTCTGCCGTAAGGCTGTCATGTCAAAAGCGCGTCGCTCTTACCTCCTTGTCTTCTATAATCCATCCAGTGGACGAGGACAGCTTCTTTTTTCTGGTCCAGTTTCTAGAGTCCGATCGAACAATTATTCTTAGGCAATGCGTGTGACGACTTGGCCAGTATATCTTCGTATGTAATAGCACGGATATTTGTTTTATTTTCCAGCTGCTTCAAGTATGCGACTGTTGAACGAATGTGTCATGAAAGCAACTTTAGTGGATATAATTTGTGATCCTTTTTTTATCGTACTACATACTCTCTCCTGAGGCACATGGACGGCTTTTGCCACTAAACTTTGTGTATATGGTTTCTCACCAGGTACAAGAAGCTACACTTTGCTTATTTCAGTGCTCTTTCTGGATAGTCCTTGTGATCAAAGTTGATTTATATTATTTTGTTGGCCAATGCCTTTACAGGGAATATCCGACCTTGGAAATTCTAAATTCACGATCTGAATACATTTTTACGGTCTGAATATACAAATATTTTACGACGGAATGTTCTGTTATGCACACTTTCGAAAAGCAATTAATGCTTGGAAGGCATCGGAGTTCCCACGAAACGTCATGCGCAGTATCAAAGTATAATTCTGATACATGCCGTTCCATTGTGGCCTTGTTGCAGCTGTGATTTTCACGTGACTTGATAGTTTCCGTATTCGAAATATTTTTAATATAACGTACTCAATGACTAGTGCAAACATACAACCCGTTGAAAGTCGTATTGGAAGCGCTCACACCGGCACACATAACAGGTGTAATTTGTCCATAAACAGTTACACAATGTTTTGACACTTCTTATGTCTCCAGTGTACTCATATTTTTTTCTGTGACCTCAACGCAGTGATAAAAAGATTATGCCGTTTTGATAATATGGACGACGATGCATTTTACTTTTGGTAATAATTGTTTAAAGTTAACAATAGTAAAGTTAACATGATTCTAAGTGACTTTCATGCCTCAGGTTTATATGTACATACGCATTAGCTTGAATAAGTTATCCATTGACTTAGTGCCTCGACAGAGTGCACTATATTACATGTAATGAGCAATTTCAGCTAATTCTTTAAAACCGAATTGTTCGAGAAAAAAATGTCTCGGTTACCGAACCAAACTTTAGTGGCCCGAACCCCCGAAATAACCCTATCATTTTCAGCCCACGCCAACTTGCCCAAAACATTTTACCCGCACCTGTCGCTCAGTCCACACCCCCGCTAAAATCTGCTGTGAACGTTCTCGTTTTTTTTGGTTTTCTAAATATTCCGATTAAATAAGCCACCATGAGGTCAAAGAAGAAGAATAAAAGTAGCAAACCAAAAAGAAAAGTTGTTAGAGCCATAATAAAGGTGAAAAAAGATCTCACAGCGAAGTATTAGTGGTGTTCGCGTGTCTGACCTTGCTATACAGTTTGGTATGGTGAAGTCTACAGTCTGCACCATACTGAAAAATAAAGAGGTCATCAAAGTAGCTGATGTTGCAAAAGGAGTGATAGTGCTTACGAAACAAAGATCACAAACAATGGAAGAAGTAGAAAAACTGTTGTTGATTTGGGTAAACGAAAAACAGTTAGCTGGTGATAGCGGTTCTGAGACCATTATTTGTGAGAAAGCAAAGCAGTTGCACGCTGACCTCCTGAAAAACACCCCTGGAACGAGTGCTGATACAAGTGATGCTATTAAGGCTAGTAGGGAGTGGTTTGAAAAATTTAGGAAGAGAAGTAGCATACATAGTGCAGTGAGACATGAGGAGGATACCAGTTCTAACAAAGACGCTGCTGATAAATTTGTTAGGGAATTTAAGGACTATGTAGAAGCTGAGGGTTTATTCCCCAAAAAGTGTTCAAATGTGATGAAACAGGCCTTTTTTGGAAGAAAATGCCGAAGAGGATCTACATCACCAAGGAGGAGAAGTCACTGCTAGGACACAAGCCAATGAAGGACAGGCTAACTCTATTGCTATGTAGTAATGCAAGTGGGGACTTAAAACTTAAGCCTTTGCTTGTGTACCATTCTGAGAACCCGAGGGTTTTTAAGAAAAATAATGTCCTGAAAAGTAATCAAAATGTCATGTGGAGGGCTAATAGTAAAGCATGGGTAACCAGGCAATTTATTATGGAGTGGGTCCATGAAGTGTTTGCCCCAAGTGTAAAGAATTACCTCACGGATGGACAATAAACCTGGTCACCCACCAGGCTTGAAGGACGGGTTGGTGGTGGAGTACAGTTTCATTACGGTGAAGCTCTTGCCCTCTAACACGACTCCTCTCATTCAGCCCATGGACCAGCAGGCCATATCGAACTTTAAGAAACTCTACACCAAAGCATTGTTTCAAAGGTGCTTTGAAGTGACCTCTGACACAGAGTTAACCATCAGACAGGACCATGAACTCAACCTGGAAGAAATTGTGGCCAAACTCAGTAGCAGATAGAGACTTTGAAGGCTTTGAGGCTGAGCCTTTTGTCGAGGATATTTTCTCACTAGGCAAGTGTATGGGCTTGAATGTGAGTAGTAATGATGTGGAGGAGTTGGTGGAAGACCACAACACTGAGCTCACCACGGAAGAACTCCAAGACCTTCAGAAGGAGCAGCAAGAGAAGGCAACTGAGGAAGTGTTTTCAGATAAGGAGGAGGGAAGGGAGGATGTTCCTAGTTCACTAATCAAGGAAATGTGTTGAAAATGGGAAGAGTTACAAAGATTTGTGAAAAATGTCACCCTGACAAAGCTGTAGCAAATTGCAGCATAAACCTTTTCAATGATAATGCCATGTCTTACTTCAGAAACATTTTAAAATGCAGGCAGAAACAAACCTCATTAGACAAGTTTTTAGTGAGAAATAGGTCCAGTGAGTCTCAAGCAGGTTGTAGCGGTGCAAAGAGACAGAAAAGAGAAAGAACCCCAGAAGGAGAGTTATCTGACGTTTTTATGGAAGGTGACTCCCCTTCCAAACAATAATAACCCTCCTACTCTCCACGTTCCTCACCACCTTTCACTTACGCTATTAGCTCTCCTCAGCACAGGTAAAGTGCAGTTAAATTTTCATTTATTGTTTTTTTATTGTATTTCTAGTTTTTGTGGTTGACTTTATGCATGTAAGTATTATTATACAGGTATAAATAAGCAATATTTTTACTTAAAATGCTTCATAATGCGTAATTTTTGGAGGTCTAAAAGGGATTAATTTAATTTACAGTATTTCGTACGGGAAAAATTGATTCGGTTTTCGAACAAATCGGCTTTCGAACAGCCTTCTGGAACGGATTAAGTTCGAGAACCGAAGTACCACTGTACTTGTTATAAAGTACAAGCAAATAAACTTTGACATTTAAAAGTCAGTGTTCGAGAATCCTTCTGTCGCTATAATAACTCAAGTGATGGAAAATGTATTTAAGACGGACAGTGTGTGTGTGTTTTACTTATAGCAAAGCCACATCGGGCTATCTGCTGATCCCACCGAGGGTAATCGAATCCCTGATTTTAGCGTGGTAAATCCCCAACCTCACCGCTGTACTAGCGGGGGGGGGCTAAGACGGACAGTGTAAGACCTCATGTGTTACAACTGTACCTTGTGTTGTGTCGTGTGGACCCCATGTAAATATTGATGAAAACCCAATAAAAAGAGTCAATGAAAATATTCATATTATTATTACAGATTTCATAGAGTACTCTAAACATTTTCAACAGTACAAACGTATAAGGCCTTCAAATAAGCAAATAGGTACAAATGAATTATTTAATAAGAAAAAAACAATTTCAACAGATTAAAAGGAACTGAACAAATAATGTCTAGGAATATCCCCTTTGGTTTCTCAATATACAATTTCCCGTTTAAATTAATCTGTGAAACAGCAGTCTGTAACCAGTATATATTTATTCAAATCAAAAGCTTTTATTAATGAAATAAAAATATAGCTATCCAAATATCTCCTTCTGAAAAACCAACATAAGATATCTTAATGATGATAGAAAGAGAGGTAGTGTATAGTAACTGTTAAGGAATAATGTGCACGCAGCCTATATTTTATTTTTAAACCAAACTTTACGCCCTTACCTATAATATTGAGTTAAAAGGAAGTGTTGGCAAAAGTAATTACTATGGTAACACAAACTCACTCTCCTAGTGGAGCTCCTCTGTCAGGGTCACTAAATGGAGTTTACTGATGTGTCAGCTGCAGAAACTAACATAATTTAATTAGTACTTGATCATTACTGACTATAACCTAATTAGTTCTCCACTTCGAATCAATAATTAAGTCCGCGAAAGATGAATAATCAATTTACTGCTGGGTTACATTCGATCTAAGATAATCGCCTTTTATTTAGATTCGACGACACAAGTGAAGATAAAGATCCTAATTATAGCAACGTTCTTTTACTATTATGTCTAGATAATGCAAACACTGATTTCACAGATGGCGCTCCCACCTAATTCTCTAAATTACAGAAATACAATCTTGCCTAAAAATCTCTGTATATAATTGTTTAAAACGTAGCACCATTTGATAGAACAGGTTCTTATAAAAAAGTGATTTGACATGAAAATAGTTAAAACTATTTATTTTGTTAACCACAATTCAAAGATTTCTTGAAACTGTTTTATTTGAGTGGTTATCTTTGTTCTGCCTACCATGAGTATCGAAACGCGATTTTTATGCGTCGTAGGCCTGCTGACTTACTGCTGGGATACAACTATTTCAGTTCCAACTTATTTATCTTTGATTTATCAACAATTACATAAGTTATGTAATTTGAAAATAATTCAATTTTCCTTTGCAGAATATTTTTCTACACTTAGTGCATGTAAAGAAACTAGTCTTGTTGTTAGGTCCTTGTTAAATTCCTTTTATCACTGTTCGTACAAATAGAGTTAGCTCATCTTAACCAGAAGAATTAACCATTGCGGAATTTTGTTTTCGATTTCCTGATTTTCTGAACAATATCATTGATCAAAAAGACGACGATAAACCTATTTTTAGATTCACCTTACCACTGCCTGATTTGAAATGATGAATCGAAATCCATGACGACTGCTTAAACGACTTTCACAAAACATTACAATTCTTGTTCAAAATTAAATCTTTATTTCGTAAATGTAAAAGACACGGACACTTGAAATGCTTAGTACAATTTTTTGTGTGTGTTTGTGAATGTGATGGATTACTAATTTATGCTCAACTGAATCGGGTATCTGTGAGGTAAGGCGTTCAAAAATTAAATTGGCAAGTACTATAATGTAACAAACAATAGAATAATACAACAACGACAAACTCAATGAATATCAATAAAAAAGTTATACATGATGAAACTGACGATATGATTGTTTAAATATTGATGTCCTTATTTTAATTGAAAATACTGATGATGGAGGTGATTATAGCAAAGGAAGTCAATATTTCGTGAAAGAAGGCATGCGATATGAGAAGTTTCCAGAATAGATATTCCTCTGACAAGAAATCTACCAAGTGGAAAATCGTACGAAAGTTAATCATTTAATTCTAGAGAAAATGTGCTCTATTACCTTAGGTAATGATGCAGACCAATTATTGTTTAATATAGGAACACAGATTTAAAAAAAAAAAACACAGAAAAACTAAAACATATCCTGTAGCAAGCTAAAGAGAAATTTAATCGAAGTACACTTAAAGCTATTGCTGCGTTCTTAGCGCCCTTTTCTGCTTCACTGCAGAATGATGAAGTTTGGCATTCGCCTAAAATTGACATCAAAAGGTGATAGTGTACCTAATTACTTAGCTTAATACTGTACCTTGTAAAGGCATGCAGAATGAGACTGTTACAAATGTAGTTCTAGTTATCTAGTAGTAGTAGCAGGCATTTGCCTGTCTCGAGAAACAACAGATTTTTTTCCCTCACATTTAAGGGATTTATTCATTTAAGCAATTTCTACTGTGTCTGAAAAGTCCTTTCCCGGTTGTGAACTGACAGATACATTGTGCTGAAAAGGCGTGGGTGGTGTATTTGTCATCTTCCTGAGAGTTCTTTTCTGTACCACCCTACGTGACATTCTCGATTTGCGATCTCTTATCTTACTGCTGAATGAAGATCAACCCTGATACAAAATGTTATCATATTGCTCAGTATAACAGGAGTTAAAATAAAAAAATAATGTAAGATAAAAAGAGAGAAAGGTAGTTGTTTTTTCTGGGATAATGTCGCACATGTGTTAAAGCCCCCCAGTGACACAGCGGTATGTCTACGGACTTATAATGCTAGAAACCGGGTTTCGATACCCGTGGTGGGCAAAGCACGCTAAAACACTTAACTAAACTAATGTATGCTTTCTAATGATTGTGCAATCATTTAGTTGTTAGTATGTGTCTCAATTATACGACACTATATATAAATGTGAAGAGTTGCTCAAAATAATGACCTGAATATTCCATCAAACAGTTAAGACATTTATAGCACCGATGATTTAACTATCAAGAATTAGGATTTTTCACATTTAATTTGAATAACAACAAAAAATAGATGAAGAATAATGTTAGTGCACTTACAGCATCTTTATATCTGCATCAAACGTTGCAGTGACAGAATCCGAGCATGACGTATTGGTTAATAACAAAGCTTGAAAGATCTGGGATTCGATATACTGTTTTGCCGAACACGTTCTACGTTTTTAGTTGTGGACCCATTATAAAAGGACATTAAACCTTGTTATCCGGTTCAAAGAACTGGATAGAGCCTTTGTAATGGAAAATGTTGCTGGTTGGCTGCCTTACTTCTGATCATTATTTCAACATTAAGGATGATATAGTTCAATCATAAAAAGGTCTTTGATAGATGTTGTACCCGACGGGCGCATAAAATGTCGTTCAGGTAGAAAATTACAGCTTTGACAATACTTTGAAGAATGAATTACCCCTTTGAATTGTAAGAAAAAGATTCTTCGTGTAATGTTTTGGCTCCAGATGTCGTAAGAAAGATTCCACTTCTGAGAACTTCTCTTTGTTGTAAGCACACCTAGCACAAATTTTACACACATTACCGCTTATAGGTGATAAGAACTTATGAATGAAAGCACAGCAAATACATTAGAATATGTCAACCACATTACAACCGCCATATCCATTTCCAATGACCTCTTTTGCCAATACCAGCTGGGAAGAGACAGACAGGGAAGTAGTCTGGACGTTACTTATATTATCACTTTCAGAAACAATGACTGCTGAGTAAGTGCACTGCAATTATTATCAGTTTTATTTAAGTCATTTATAAGCCAGGTTTTAGGTTAATAAAACGACAAGTTATCACCTTTGTGTTACTTTTGCTATACAACGAACCTGTGTTACAATTATTACTTAATCGTATACCAGCTAATGTTATTGCAAATTTACGACTCCGCATGTGGTACAGCATTAGAAGAATAGCAACAAAATATTTTACGTGTGGCGTTAAATCGTATCGTGGACTGTGTATAATCCAAACATCCACTATCAAATATTAATAACTGGTTTCTCTGGTGGCCAGTTTACAATTTGGCATTAGTGCAATGTTTGTAATGGAATTAAACGTTTCAGAGTTTCAGTGTGATTCGAAATACGGCAATATGACAATAAAATTATACGTTAGTTATGTAGAACAGCGCTTCATGACCACCGATCCGTGAGATTTTACGCAAAAAAAAAGTTTAATAATATTTCTACATAAGTTATAATAGTTTTTCTTCTTGTACTTACGTTTTAGGAAGTGTAACTGTCGGTTCTTAGTATCAACGTGATAGACAAACGTTGATGTATACAATTCCGATTTCCCCCATCCACCCACACTCTACAAGTATGATTACTATAAGGTTTAGGGTTAAGAGTTATGTCAAAAGTTTGTTTAAATTATGTATTTTGGCTGATACAGCCAAATTAATACATTTGAAACAGGCACGAAACTATTTCTTTTTCCATGTTCAACATTTACAGTCCAAACTTTACAAAACCATTTTAAGGTACAGTTCAAATATAAGCTAGAAAGCTGTTATTTAAAATATCACAGCTAAAAAACTACACAGAACAATTTTATGATTAAAGAGCAGTTATATTACTCCCAAACTTTACAGAAACATTGCTTTAACATTACTCTACAAAGCAGTTATAAGTATCCAATAGCAACAACAAAACTTGATAACGGTGAACAACATTCTGTTAGTAAGTTTGGACTCGAATCTTGTATGAATTATTTCCATGCAGACAAATGATCATAAATAATTAATAAAACGTAAAATTCCAGAAGAAAGCATCAATAACTTTGAATTAAAGATCTTGTATTCTCGCTTTATGCACGTTTGTTTGTTTTTTGAAGTTCACGCAAAGCTGCACGAGGACTACGCCAGCCGTCTCTAATTTAGTAGTGTAAGACTAGAGAGAAGGCAGCTAGTCATCACCACTCACCGCCAACTCTTGGTCTACTCTTTTACCAACAAATAGTGGGATTGATCGATACATTATAACGCCCCCACGGCTGAAAGGGCGAGCATGTTTGGTGTGACAGGGATTCGAACCTGCGACCCTCGGATTACCAGTTGAACGCCATAAACTACCTGGCCATGCCGGGCCTTGATGCATGTGCTGTTTCACTAAAGATTGAACTTTGGAGAGTAAGAAATCAGATGAGGTACAGTTTATAGATCTACAAACTACTGATATGAACTAAGTTTTCTAGATATTCTTACCTTACAGACTTGTTCACACTTGAGCAGATGTAAATAAAGCCAATCGCATAGGAATAGATTAAGAGGTCCTAAAATAGAAGGAATGAAGATTATCCTTGTGTTAACACTTCGATGAAATTATTTTAATTACAACTTTCTTTTAGTTCTCTTCGATTATTTTCAACCTCACAAAACTGCTTACCAGTAACTAAGCTAAATCCTCGGAAAGATTGATTAGGCAAAGGAAGAATTAATTTGGAACACTGGCTGGTTTATCGATTTCCTGTTACACTCTTCTAACTAATTTAGCTTATTGTAAATGGATAAAGTACTCTAAATACAGAGAGGAATAATTATTTAGTGCTTTGTTTTGTTGTTTCATTCGATTCTTATTTGAAGCGATTTGTTTACCATCTCAAATTAGGTTTACGTGGAAAGTGAAGAAAAACAAACAAATAATTAACTATATAAGTACACAAAGGAAGATTTAGTGTTACCTTTTAAGGTTCGCATCCCTTTCTGGTGAGATGATTTTAGTCAATATTGTAATTGTTGACCGCTTTTTTAAAGGAAATATTTTGCGAATTATGACAAATTTAATTTAATAACTGGGATAATAAAAATTTGACATCAAATTAAATTTATTATGATTTACAATTTCATTAATTTTATTCCTAACTAGTATGAATATTTGTGTAACAAATAAGTCTTTAGTTTGTTTTTGAATTTCTCGCACAGCTACACGAGGGCTATCTACACTAGCTGTCCCTAATTTTACAGTGTAAGACTAGAGGGAAGGCAGCTAGTCATCACTACCTACCGCCATCTCTTGGGCTACTATTTTAACAACGAATAGTGGGATTGACTGCCACATTATAACCGCCCCATGGCTGAAAGGACGAGCATGTTTGGTGTGTTGGGAATTTGAACCTGCTACCAGTAGATTGTGTCTTAACCACCTGGCAATAACTTATGCATTGTATTTCATAAAGTTTGTGATCAACCAAATTATTATTTCATTTAAATGACATTACAATACTAGAGGTTTACCAATGACGTTTTGGAGTTAATTATCAAAGTATTGATTTCATGCAAGAATATGCGTATTAAAGAGAAGAGGTCGTGACAAAATTAACTAATTTCTACCACACTTTATTATAACGGTTAAGGTACGTAACTCGTAATCTGAGGGCCGCAGGTTCGTATCCCCTTCACACCAAACATGCTCGCTCTTTCAGCCGTAGGGGCGTTATAATGTTACAGTCAATCCCACCATTCGTTGTTAAAAGAGTAGCCCAAGAGTTGGTAGTAGGTGGTGATGACTGGATGCCTTCTAGTCTTACACTGCAAAATTAGGGACGGCTAGCGCAGATAGCCCTCGTGTAGCTTTGCGTGAAATGCTAAAACAAACAAATAAACCATTATAAGTTAAACAATGGCAAATCTTAGTAAAGTACTGACTAACAGATCGAATAAATGTAGTTACCACTTCAAAATAGTTTGTAGATAACTTCGTTGTTGTCCGCCGGTGGGACAGCGGTAAGTCTTCAGATTTACGATACTAGGATCAGGAGTTCGATTCCTATTTGTGAGCACAGCAGATAATCTGCTGTGACTTTGCAATAAGAAGAAGCACTTTCTATATATATATATATATCGTACTCTCAAATACTATTATTTAAGCTTTGATAATTTTATACATGAATGTGACTTGAAGTTTCTATGCGGGAGGGGGCATTTCTGTTCATGGTGCATCTTTCTTATAAACGTGTACATCAAGAATCTGACATCAACAAGTTATGATGAACTGGATATTTATGAAATTAAAAACAAACAAACGTATATAATCTATTTAATTGAAACTATTTTACAACATTTTTATATAACATAAGGTAGGTATACTGGCAGTTTAAGCCCATATCGTACTTTTTAGGAGTATGTATGTACAAACAGCCGCAGCCTTCTGAAATATATTTAGTTGTCTAAGTGAAAATATCGAGGATTTATCCTGGCCAGATTGTGATTTTACAGTATAGCATTTGCTTTTAAATTTTGTGTAAATTGGTATAGTACTTGCTCATTGACATTGAACTAATAAACAGGACTAATGGCTATTCAGAACCTAATACAGGGTTGTGTTTGTTATATTAAAATGATTTTAATTATGCAAATCAGCAAGTCTTGTAACAACCACAACTAACATAAAGTTTGGTGGAAAGGAATGTATCAGAACTACATTTGAACATTGCTTGATGTTTCGTAGATATAATACCAATAATAAATCTTTACTTTAGGAAATGTAAGTAACAATCCTTTCTATTGCAAAATATTGCTCTCATATAGTAAATCTGTGTTCAGATATGAGATTTAGCATTTATATAACAAATATATCTCTTGTACTTTATAACATTGAAAACAAAGAATTCTGGATCCAATTGAAACAAGCATCAGATCCATAGTGAGAAAGATTTACAAGTTGTATTCTATTCACATTAAGCACAGAGGTTATAGGTAAGAATCCGCGAACAGAAAAACTAGTGCTAAAAATTAGTCAGTGTGCCCCAGACAACATTGTGCAGCATAATCAAAACGGATTTCCATTTGAAAAAGTGACATCATTTATGTGAACACAGGTTGCTTCTTTAACTTATGTGTTCAAACATCACATACCTCATGCAGCTGGAAAATGAAACAGGTATTCGTATTATTATATATGAAAGCATTACTAGTAATGTCGCACACAGTAGTTAAGGACTTTTAAGCGATTGAACTGTTAAAAATGTTGCTGAGGACTCTTCGCCCTTGTACACAAGATAGCCTGTGGAAACCATCAGAGAGGGATAGTATGCTTTGGACTTGACAGCTATACAACAGAGCCGTTAGTAATGTAAATAACGCTAGAAAGCTATCGTCAAGAGGGCAAGGTTGTTATACAGAACATGATCAGTCTTAGCATCACGGATTATAACGACGTGGTCAGGCTTTATAGTTGTTTTATTATAATGCACTCAACCTCTGTCGTTCTGCATGTTTCTGTGTAAGTTCACTTCCGGGAAGTCGCTTCCCAGTAATTTCACTCCTCATGTCAAAATATTACGAGCATTAAAAGTGACATATATTTACAAACGAACATTAAATATGACAGTTATCAAAATTATTAAAAGTGATACTGGTTATGGACTATTTATCGTGAAAAGTCTATCTTGTTATTTGGATTATATCCAACAACTTCAAGAAGTTCATGTCATTATACTTCTCTGTCGTTATTGTCACCCGGAATAAAATTGAACTTTCTTCAACTGCATCAAGTATTCTTTTTTCTTTACGGTCAAAATTAATTTTAAAAATTTAAATTATAATTTTTTCTTGAATTTAAATCTTAATTAATATTAAGTTTATTACTATTACTACAATTAATATTTATTGTGTTGAGAGTGGATTATTTTTCATCTGGCAGCTTCAGTTAGGTTTCAAATTACTCAAAGTCAAATTACCGGTCAGCTTTCTACAGATATCGGATTTACTGAAGTTATGGGGATCGTGTAAGTAATGTTTATTTATAGCCCAAATGGAGATTGATAGCATCCCCTTCAACGCCCCTGATGACTTTCTTGTAAAATGTTATTTTGCCTGACGAGTGACCCAAAGCTGAATTTTTACATTAAAAATGTGTAACATTCTGAAACCTAATATATTTTAAATGACTATTTCCTAAATATTGTTGTTTATATTCTGTTAAAAATCAAGTAAACAACATTTTAAACACATGGTTTACATTGAAATGATTGTTTGGAATTAACAAAACTACACCACTAGCAATCTGGGGTTTGCACACCTTGGGTACCGAAACCCAGTTGCTAGTAGTGTGAGTCCACAAACATACCGCTATGCCCCTGGGGAAACCTCAAAAAGACAGAGATGAGTGAAAAATAACAGGTTTATGCAGGAAAACTTTGTTTCATTGAGTTCTAATAATATGTATAGAAAAAACCAAAGGCAGTAAACTAAATGTACATCTTTGACAGACTTAGAATTATTATTTTTTGGATGGAGGTAAATCACTTCACTAAATGTGTGACTATAACATAGTCTTAGTTAAATGCCTTATTGGTGAAATGTGAGATGAAACGTCTGCTTGGATGTGTCTAATAAAGAACTACTTCTCTCATTGACCAGAGGTCATGGGTTTGAATCCCAGTTCTTTAGTTTCCTTTTATTTATATTTGTTTCTTGTGAAACGTTTCTTTATTAATGAACAGATTTTGATAAACACAAACGTTAAAAGTATGTATAAAGTTGGGTCTAAATAAAAAAATATTGTTATGTTTGTTCTCAATATCCTGATTCAAATACATTAGTTCCAGCCCCGCAATTCGCTCCCTGGCAACAGTCCTGCAAATTCACGCTATCCCTAACAATTCTTATGCAATCATAATTCAAAACGTACGCTTCCATTAAATATCCTTACCCAATATTTGTCAATAATTCTTACAAATATCACACTTCGTTAATTTGCATTCTAACCAACTGTGTAGGTTTTCAACAGAACTTTATATAAACTACTTTAGGCTGTTAATGTGTTGTTAAACTCAATTGTCAATAGTATCCTGCTTTTTTCTTGTTTCATAGAATAAGTGCTCAGAAGTCATTCACCTCCACAAATAACAGGAAGAAAACTTGATAGGATTTGGCGAGCATGTGATGAGATTGCAATATCAAATATACAAGACGAAAGCTACACAAGCACTCAGAAAATACGGTTAACGAACAAAGTGAACCACATTTTGTCTTGTTTTATCCTTCTTTTAAAAAAACACTAATTTTAAAATACATAGTAAAAAAATGAATCTGTCTCTCTACTTATACAAATTAAAACTCGTTTAAGCTTGAAGACAAAGCTGTATACCATGTAAATGTCAAGCCAACTTTCAAGCTGATATGGCTCAACTAACCAATTACAATCCACAGACGGTGGTCTTTCAAGATTTTTTATTTAATGAGAGCAGAATATGTCAAAGAGTTGTTCTAGGACATATTAAAGGGTCAAGTGTTTTTTTCTTTCTTTTAAAGAAGTGTTCCTGTTTTTAATTCCCAAAAAATAAACTTACATCAGGTTGTCTTTGTACAACTTTGCAGCGGTCTGATACTGTTTCAAACTGACATTAATCTCATGTTCTCCAGAACTTATTCAAAGATACCTCTTTTGGTTCAAAGTACATATTATGGTTACTCCGCCCGTCTAAGAAATTAAGACTTCCCTGTCACTGGTGTGTGTATGTGTGTTTTCTTATAGCAAAGCTACATCAGACTATCTGCTGAGTCCACCGAAGGATATCATACCCTGATTTTAGCGTTGTAAATCCAGGAAAAGTTTTAAAAATTCTAAAAGACTAGATCCTGATACCCCAGATGGTAATTGCCGGAGTGGCATAGTAGAAAAATAGTTTAAATCAAACAGCAACATATTTGGCAGGTGTGCAATATCTAAGATAATAGTTAATGTCAGTCAATGTTGAATTTCTGAGGATATAAAATACTAAAAATGTGATTGAATTTTGAATATTAAAGATCTAAAGACTGTAGAAAAGGTTTGATGTTTAAGAACGTCGCATTTTTTGTCTCTAAATGAATTTCATTTAAAACACTGTTTATAATATGTTTTAAGTTTTATTTTATCAATATCACTCTTTCTTCCATAACTGTAATATAGTTTTACATTATAGAAAATTGGTGTAATCACTTCACAACAGGTTTTAGCATCTAATTTAGGATAGTACATTGAAAGTATAACATAAATATGTAATACTTACTATTACACTTAAAATAAACTTCATCTTTACTGCAATGAATCCTCATTTAAACTTATTTTATGAAGGTTTTTCAATAGTTATTTGTAAGGAAGATATATAAATCTGAATTAACTTTGTTGTTGCATATATAAAGGTTCAAATTGGGGCCACATTCTTAACTAGCAGAACCTGTTTCATCGATCAGTTTTCACAAACCTGCATAGCTTTTTTTCAATTATTCTTCTGAATCATTTTGTTATCAAGTAAATAACATCTCTATCTGTGAAAGTGTATGTGTGTTTTCTTATAGCAAAGTCACATCGGGCTATCTGCTGAGTTTACCGAGGGGAATCGAACCCCTGATTCTAGTAAATCCGTAGACTCACCGCTGTACCAGCGGGGAATGATCTGTGAGAAAGAGACGACGTGTTCATTAAGGAGGCGTGTGAATGAACTTAACTCCACTCTTTGTTCCGTTGTTTAATTAATGATCGACATCACACTAAACTGGCCGGCATGTCTAGGTAAGTAGGGCGCTCGACTCGTAATCTGAGGGTCGCAGATTTGAATCCACGTCACACCAAACATCATCACCCTTTCATCCGTGGGTGCGTTATAACGTGACGATCAATCCCATTATTTGTTGATAGAAGAGAAGCCAAAGAGTTGGCGGTGAGTGGTGATGACTAACTGCCTTCCCTCTAGCTCTACACTGCTAAATTAGGGACTACTAGCGCAGATAGATCTCGTGTAGCTTTGCGCAAATTCAAAACAAACACATAAACTTACACTAAGCTTGACCTGGTGAATAATCAATAAAAGTTTGTGTCAGATACAAGTTGTAGAAGATGGTATGTTTATACTTCTTCGTTTTCAATGATTGAAATAATACAGAAATTCCATAAAGCTTGATTAAAATATAAATGTACAAACGTTAGTCTTATTTGTTTCAGCTGCATATGAGGTAACCTTCAAGGAACAACTGCTCTAATTCTTATCTTTACTGACTTGTTCACATCATTAAACAGCTAAGCCACGCCAACGTTGACAACCTTTAGACGAATAACCACGTGGTAAATGTGGCATGCCTGCTCTTATGTCGGATAATGTGTTCATCTGATAACCTACTTTAAAGCTCTTTCTTCGAGTTAATTGGTTGAATGCATTTCATTACATTCTATAAGAGGGAACTAAAGGATTATATTATTTGTCTGGTTGACTGAAAGAATTGTTAGTGGCTTGTAATAATGATAGTGTTTGCTCCTCTGCTATTTTTATATGTGATTCTAGTTTCCGTTTTTGTTTTTTGTTTTTTTGGCAGGAAAATAGATTCCACGTCTATCGATTTCTACAAGGAGCTTGTAACACTATGAAAGACAAGAAACGTATAAATTATTATTAAAATATTAAATGTTTTTAAGCCCGCCTTCCACGTCAAATAATATTTAATAATTAATACATCGTTTTTTAAAGTGAGTCATATTAATGAACGTCGTAACCCATTTTCAAATAAAATCAAAACTTTGAGATGTGAAACACGATCGTTTCTTAACAACTCATTTAGTTATATATGTCATGGGAAAGACGTTCTTTTCCCTTGATTTTAGTTCAGAATAATTTAATTGAAAAGGTAATAAGATTTCAGGTCATAGCCAATTAAGAACATAAACTAGACTATTAAAACGTTGTTTGTATGATTTTGAGTTAATTTATAAAGTCTTTCTTTATTATTTATACTTCTGGTCTGAATCCCGTTCTGCTTAAATAGACTAATATACGTGAGAACATATAATGGAAAAATAATATTAAATGGAAGAACATAGTGCCTTTCGATTCGATTAATATTAGGGGTTTAGACGTATTACATACTTTAAACTGCAGAAAAAATATGATATATTTGATAAAATAAAAAAACTCATTAAATCTCGACTAGAACAATAAACAGTAAAAACAAACAAACCAGCAACTCCCGAATCACAAAGAAGTACTTTATTCTTCAAGGCAGAAATAAACAGAAAAACATTAGAATTTGTCAGGAACCATTTACATTTACTTTTGGATCTGAAGTATTGTAAGAAACGTGTGACTTCGACGTTTTCAAGCCTAAATTAATTCACATTGTATAAATGTATGTGTATTTGTTTAGCTAATTCCTTACACAGTTCTGCATCTAGTAAGACCAAAATTGTCAGGCTTACTCAAAGTAACCTAGTGTGAGGGGGCATCCTTATCTCTATGGCTTTTTGTTGCTTTGTTTTGTTGTGTTTTTTTTTAATTTCGCGTAAAACTACTCAAGGGCTATGTGCGCTAGCCTTCCCTAATTTAGCAGTGTAAGACTAGAGGGAAGGCAGTTAGTCATCACCACCCACCGCCAACTCTTGGCTAATCTTTTACCAACGAATAGTAGAATTGACCGCACATTATAACCCCCCCCCCACGGCTGAAAAGGCGAACATGTTTGATGTGAGGGGGATTCGAACCCTTGACCCTCGGATTACGAGTCGAATGCCTTAACTAGCTCTTATTGGATAAGGGCTTTAAACATACAGAACTTAGAAGATAATCACAGCCTCACTTCTAGATACAATCTTCCTATACACACACTAATATATACCCTTAAGTAGTAGAGATGAAAACAAAAGTATGTATAATTATACTGAGGACATCGTCTTATACACTACCGTTCACTAGTTACATGATGGTTGTACATTTTAAAAAATAAACACCCTGCGCTGTAAAGAGCATACATGCAAAATAGCTAACATTTGGTCACACAAATAGATACCAAGATACCCCTTCTTAAAGTTTTGTATTCGTGATTTCAAAGGCTTTAAGTTATCACAGTAGATAAACCAAGGTTGCCACGACTTTATATATATATATATGTACACCCGCACACATCGATATATACTCTGTTAGTTGTAAAAGTGTAGTAGTATAAAACAAAATAAATTACCTTAAGCCCCTATTTGGATCGAATTGTGCATAAAATTGAAAACCAATCAATAACTTAATGCACTTGTTACGTCACATGTTATTAACGCCTACACTTAACAGAACACATACCGTTTTCTTGTCATTATTCAAAACAAAGGCACAAGTCTACCAGGTACTCTCTTTCTCAACATAGAAGGGGAAATAGAACGTCAGAGACATTCAATGTGTGTGTTTTCTTATAGCAAAGCCACATAGGACTATCTTCTGAGCCCACCGAGGGGAATCGAATCCCTGATTTTAGCGTTGTAAATCCGGACAATTACCGCTGTGCTTGCGGGGGGCGCAGAGGCATTCAAATCATAGCATAGAAAAATTATCTTTCATTGGATTTGTATCTTAGAAAGGTGGTATGGGTATTAACACTTTTATTGATAACCAGAGAAAAACGTTTCAACCCTCCTAGGTTATCTTCAGGTTAACATTGGATTGCTTCAAAAATAGATAACATATTATAACTAACTTACATCATACAAAAGAGAATAAGGTTAATCACAATAACCCTATTTTCATTATATTAAAAATATATATACAACCACATTAGCACAATGTTAGGTCGTACATCAGCTTCAATACTTTTAAATGGACAAATTAGATCACTAAATAAGAGCAATTCAGGTCAATTAGGAGGTAAGATGTTACTTAATTATGAGGACAAACATTCCACACAATTAATTTGCAGTAATCGCTGGATAAGGATTATAAGGAATCAATAAGGTTTAAAAATATGCAACGAATATCTTTGAAAGGTTTCTATTTGTTAGTTATAATACATTCAAAGAGAGTTATTTCAGTTTTTGCTCTCGGATTGAGAAAGTATTTCTTTTTTTTATTATTTCATTCCAGTTTTTGCGTTGTTATAAAATACTGTCTATTTAAAACCTTTCCCATTTTGAAATGATTGACAGCAGGGAAGGCAGTTATTAGCAATTCTCACTGTCAACACTTGTGCCACTATTCTCTGACCAAATTGGAAATTTAACTACCACTCTCATATTGCACCCACAGCCTCAAAGTTGGCAGTGAGTTTTACTTAAACGGAACACAAATTCACGCTCCAGTTATGTGGATGTATTGTTATGGAGCGTTTTAAAATTATTAGTTAATTTAAAGATAAAATGTATTATTATACCAGCGATTGTTTTTAGATATTCAAGTTATTTTCTTTTGTGTGTCTTTATTTTTTATAGCAAAGCCACACTGAAGAAAATAAGAAATGGAATAGAATCTCTGATTTTAGCGTTGTAAATCCGAAGACTTACTGCTGTTCCAGCTGAGGACTATTTCCCGTTGACTTTCAGCTTCTTAATAAATGATGGTCTTAAAAATGATCTAACTGATGAATATATATTGCTCTGTTCTGATTTTATCTTTATATTCAAAATAATGTAATATTTCAGTTATGGTCAAGATGTGCCTGGCATAGATGTTGAAAATGCAACACAAATATTATCTTCGTTACAGGTCATTCAAGATCCATTATAGGTCAGGAGACTTAGTGGATTTATATAGTAAACAAGGATTTAGAAGCCTAGCTTTCTCAAAACATTTCTAGCATGTTGCAGGTTAATTCAGTTTTAAAGAAAGATATAATCAGTCTTACTCATAAAAAGCCTGTTATTTAATTATTATGTATATCAACATACTTTAACTAAATGATGGCTGCTTCCTAGAAAATAAACTCTCTATACACAATACAACAGCTACCCTTCAAGATAACTAATGACCGGTCATTCTAATAAACATCATTTTATGGATGTTGTACATTAGATATCAATACCTCTGAAAACCAGGTTTCGATACTCCTAGTGGACAGAGCACAGATTGCCAATTGTGTAGCTTTGTGCTTAATTTTAAACAAACAAACAAACTTTAACAAAACCAGCGTATTCCATTTTCCATACGCGTATTTAGGTAACTGAAAAATGCAAAACGAAAATATTCCGGATATATCCTTAAACACGGGTTTTAAGATTACAGGTTTTCTGTTGTTTTACCAAACAGAAACTGGGCTGTCAAAAATTTGTCATATATCTAATTACAAACATATACTACAAGTTATAGAGATGTGATTTTATGATAATAAAACACTGTTTCTTTTACAACCTGACAGGGAGCTGGCTAGTTATATTAGCTGTCCCTAATTTAACAGTGATAAACTAGAGGAAAGACAGCTAGTCAACATCACCCACAGCCAACTCTTGGACAACACTTTCACGAATGAAAAACTGAACTGAGATGAAAGGGTGAGTCTGCTCGGTTATACGAATTTCAATCTGAAATCCATAGATTGGGAGTAGAGTGCTCCTAACTATCAGGCCATGCTAGATCACGCGCAGATGTTAAATGTGTTATATATATATATATATTATATGTATAACAGATTTAGTCGTTCAAAATAACACCAAAACAGATACAAACTTATAGTGCCCACCTAATTATTATATGAGAATGTTTGACAATCACGTTCAATAACACTTCGTTTTTTTCCTGAGGATTCACATAGATAAGAAACAACAAATTTTCAAATAACCGAAACGCTATAATTTCCTCACTTAGGCTCTGGTGTTGTTGTTTTAAGTCAAAGCTACACAGTGAGCTATCAGCTCTTTGTCCACCGGGGAAAATCGAATTCCGAATTTTAGAGCTGAAAGTCCGTAAACATTTTCTGATTGACACAACTCGTCATAAACATTAGACATTGTTTGGTGTGGCGAAAAATGACAACTTAGGAACAAGGAATGACCTTAGAGTTTGTAGCTAGATCTATTTCCTGTGAAGTTCGATTTATAACAAAAATATAGAATAAGTATGTTAATTGTTATTATTCTTTCATGTTAGAACTTTTATGAGATTTGGTTTTGTTACTTTTGTAAATAATCATGTGTTACTCATGACCATTGGTCATTTGCTAAAACTCAGTATTAAAATATGTCTTGACGAATAGAATCTTTGTATGTGAACTATAATCGATATTTACCACTTGCTTCTTTTTCCTTTTCAAGACAATAAACTGTAAAGTAAATTAATTATGAAGGCTACGTTGCTGGGCCTTTTTCTCTCCAGGAGTTTGATGTGTGGCAACGATTACTTTTTACTTGTAGCTCTACTGAGCTAATAAGCTAAACTGAAGTAAGCAGAGCGTAAGTATAATGATATGAGGAAGTGCTGGTCTGTTATAGACCAATAATGTCAAGTGAGACTGTTATATATATCTTCTTCTACACGGATTACTTATTTTAGAACAATACATGATTGGATATATCTGTTCGAGATCTTCGTTTCAATTCTGCAAACTTTAGAAAACAACAACAATAAAAACAATGCCGTTACCTCTTCTTCATTTACTTAATTATAAGTTAGAGAAGAAGACACCGAAATTAAAGAAAATAAGTCTAGTAACATGTCCTATCGACAATCGTATAGGCTTTATATATTTTTTCTCCAATTATCGGTTTATTTTGTAAAGAACAGACCAGTAACATCGATATCTTTCATCAACTCAAGTAGAAATTGAACCCAGATAAATTGTACTGACTGAATTGCTATGATTTTCTTTATTTTGGGGTCATGGGTATCGTTAAAGGTGTAGTTAGAGAGAGGTGTAAAATAAACTTTCAGGACGATATCACTTATAGAGACAAATTCAGGAATTTCGTTTTTACAATCAATTTTTCTCTATTACATATTCACATGTAATTTTAATTGTTGCTTTTAAAAGAGTATATAACTCACGAATAGAATACATTTCTTGTTGATTTTAAGTCCTTACCTGCAACGTAAACTAGGATTGTGTTTGTTTGTTTGTTTTGAATTTTCTCGCAAAACTACTCCAGTCGTCCCTGATTTAGCAATGTAAGACTAGAGGGAAAGAAACTAGTCGTCACCACCAAACGCCAACTCTAGGGCCCCTCTTTGAACTATGAATACTGGGATTGGCCGCGACATTATATCGCCTCCAACGCTGAAAGGGCAAGCATATTTGAGATGATAAGGATTAGAACCCACAACCATCATATTATGTTTCGAGTGCCCTAACCATCTGGCCATACCGGGCAGCTAGGATTGTGTTTTGTGAGTTTGGTATTAATGGATATCGTCCATATCAGATATAACCAACTATACTAAAGTCATAATATTTGTATGACAGATATTACTCCTTTTTAAATAACAATTGTTATCTATTATTTTAGAAACTCAAACATTAAAACATTAGAAAACGAAATGTATCAGTATTATACATAATTATGTGTAGACTGTAAATACTTTACACAAGATCTAACAAAACATTTGTACATGTATGTATGACCAAACAATGACGAAACAAAGTTACTTTCCATTAGCATGGTGACACGGCATGGCTAGGTGGGTTAAGGCATTCGATTCGTAATCTGAGTATTGCGGAGTCGAATCCCCGTCGCAACAAACATGCTCGTCCTTTCAGCTGTGGGGGTGTTATAATGTTTTGGTCAGTCCCACTATTCTGTGGTAAAAGAGTAGCCCAAGAGTTAGCGGTAGGTGGTGATAGCTAGCTGCCTTCCCTTTAGTCTTACACACCTAAATTAGGAACGGCTAGCGCATATAACCTTCGTGTAGCTTTGCGCGAAATTCAACCAAAAACAAACGATTAGCATGGTCTTGCGAACTTACCCGAGTTTTCAAATCCGGTTATTATTTACGTTATTAAAAATTTATTATTTCCTGTTACATACCATGACATGTTTATAAGAACTATAATTGTTAGAAAACAAAACATTTACACGTAATGTAAGCAAATGTTTAGAATTAGTATAATTATAAAAACTCGTTATTTTGAAACCTGTGCTTAGGAAGAAAAAGGTGGTACAAAAAGTTTATTAAAACGTAATGAAGAGATAATCGTTTCTCTACTGTCACATTTCTTGTTCAACTGAATTCTAGGACGTTTTTGACTCCTAAACAATTTGAAAACAAAGAAAAATGTTTTTGTTGGACTACACTGAAGTGTCACAGCTGCTGATACGTGTACTTGAAAACGTGTTGCTTCAGTGAAAGCGTAAGAAGGGATATCTCTGTATTATTTGTTTGTTGAATTTCGTGCAAAGCCACACGAGGGCTATCTGCGCTAGCCGTCCCTAATTTTGCAGTGTAAGACTAGAGGGAAGGCAGGTAGTCATCACCACCTACCGCCAACTCTTGAGCTACTCTTTTACCAACGAATAGTGGGTTTGACCGTCACATTATAACGCCCCACGGCTGAAAGGGCGAGCATGTTTGGTGTGACGTTGATTCGAACCCGCAACCCTCGGATTACGAGTCGAACGCCTAAACCCACCTGGCCGTGGCGGGCCGAGAACAAATGTGACAGTTCAAAAAAATTTCATATGGTTCATTTCACTGAGAGACAGTATTTTCTGTTAGGTTATTCAATAACAGATGAAATACTACTTCACAATAATACAGGCAACAGTTATAATTGCATTCTTCCTTACTAGTCCTATAATATTTTCTAATACTACTTACGTCAAAGTTATGGTGTTTGGGTATCAGTCTGATGTCTAGTAGTTAATACGATCATCTAAGTCTTATTATCAATTGTTTAATAATATTAATTAGTTTCTATGCTATAGTTCGTATGTTGTCATCTTTTGACAAGTCTTATATGTTTGTTATGATAGCGGGTGGGATTGTTGCTGTTCATTCATGTGGGGTCATCTTCATTAATAGCTGAATCAACTAATATATCTGAATGGTAAGAGAAGTGGCAGTGTTCAGGGTTTACTAACTTTGTTGATTAAATGTGCTGTTGGTTAGTTGAGTATTTTACCTTACGTTTTTCTCTTGTATGATTCTTATCCTTTTATTTTAAGTATATTTCCAGTTATCATATGGTATTATTCTATAGAATAAGAGGCTTGTAGTGACAGACCTTTAATATACCTTACAGAAATACTAATTATTGAATAGATATTGATGGTCGTGAAGGCTACTCACAGTAGTAACTAGTGGATAAAAGCGTTTCAAAATAACTGTTTTTGTCGTGACTGTTTGCTTGTTTTATAAATTTCTCGTAAAATTACAGGAAAGGTTGTCTTTGAGAAGATATAACTAATTTTGTAGTTACAGACTACACTGATGTTAACTAGTCAGTAGTACTATTCACTGCCAACATTTATTTAAACGTTTTGTTTAACAGAAGAACGTAATTTGAACAATAGTTTTATAGGGCACTCATATCTTTCAAAAATACAGTGTTTTTTGAGTTTTTTTGGCAACGTAGGCCAGACAACACCTCCTCTAATTCACTTTCCATTAGGCTAAACCGAGCCCTTGGTTCTGTTGCATGTCGCTACGACAGGATCTTTGGTTTAATACCAGAATTAATCAGGTTATCTAGCTTACAACGATTTAAGTATTAGTTGAAATGCCACGCATATAACAAAGTTTATGTACTGTACACTATTATGTATACTAACAATTGGTTTATTATCTTCCCCGTGTTATAACTGTAGATATTGATATCAGTTGACAAAAATAAGTAATTAGTAAAGGTATACACACGTATGTAGATGTTTATATAACGTTCAGAAGTTTAATTTGAATTGAATGTATATACGTACTTTAACACTCTCAATCAGATGTTGAAACTATTGTTACACGTGCTAAATATATTAAATTTAAACACGAATTATTTAACAACAACCCCTCCCCAAGTGGCACAGAGATATGTCCGCGGATTTACACCGCTAAAAACCGTGCTTCGAAACCCACAGTACGCAGGGCACAGGTAGCCCTGTGTAGTTTTGTGTTTCATTCTAAACAAACTTTAACAACAACGGCGTATTCCATCTTCCATCTTTAGATAACTGGAAAATGCACTACAAAAAGATTCCGGATAAATCCTTAAACACATGAAAATGAAAATATATTTTGCAAGAATAGGACGTTGTAACCACATGAGAGATAAACAGTTTTTTCCAGATGAACAGATTTTCACTGTAATGCTCAGTTTGGTATATCTTGACTATAACTGTGAGTATACTCGACTCTTCCCTCGTCAATCAGTTTTATTGGAAGAACGCTATTATTTTTCATGGCATAAGGTGTTTCTTCCGTGCGACTACATAGGATGGATTCATTTTTGATGAAAGTCATCAGCAAGCAACAATACGTAAGAAAAAAAAAACTTGCAGTTTACCATTACAGACGTAAATACTACGTATATCCATCCTGGGCTTACAATTATCGATTTTGCTGATGGTGGGGAACGCCTTAGTTCTTAACCTTTGTTTATTACCAAATACAAAGGGTTACCTGAAGTACTTTTATTGACAACTGGTAAAGTTAGATTTACCGTTGATTATAACCACTAAATACACTGTTTGTTTATAACCAAATATAAACGGCTACCTGTTGTACTTCTATTGACAACTGGAGCTACAAATCCTTATTTTGACTATTCTTATTACAGCTTTTTGACATTGAGTCAAAATAAGGATTTGTATCTTGAAGAAATATATCAACAGTATGTCTCAAATCTTTAGCTTGCTTGTTTACTTTTCTTGCGAATCCACTTTCACAATAAGTTACCTATCATATTTTGTATATTTGTACGATCGCTATTCTCCTATTAAAGTTAACAATTTTTAATAACCTTGTTTCTTTGTTTTTTATGTCCATCTTTCTCTTTTTATTCTATGGTCTAGTAAAAATAAGTTAATACTTTCAAATCAAGTTTCTTTTATTTCTATCGTTCCGGGAAAGTGGAAACTTTCTGTAATAAGAAAACCCAAACTGAATATTATATCCAAAAGAAACATTAACCAGTGTTGTGTACAAAGACACGTTAAACAAACCCCAAATCTATGTTGGCAATGTATCACATTCTTTAAAGTTTTGTACAATTTATCCAACAATTCGAGCATCATATTTGTAAACCTATAATTTTCGTGTTACGTAACAAACTGTATAAGCTGTAATATTTTTGGAATTTGACTTTCTTTTAATTTCTCCTAAAGCTACTCGCGGGCTCCCACAACTAAAAGCATGTTTGATGTGACGGGGATTTGATCCCACAACCTTCATATTACGACTCGAATGCCTTAACCACTTAGCCATGCCAGGTTCTTGACTTATTTTCGAACTGGATGATAAATGATTCTAGTAACTAAATTACACTATTTCCTTCAGGGTTCTAAAGTGAGAGTGTGAAAAATAATACCCAACTGGACTGGAAATATAAAATTCACTTCTTAAGAAAGGTCTTCTGAACTCGGTTTCCCAAAACGTTCCAAAAGTATCAAATACATTTAACTAAATCTTCTAAATAGCATAAAGTTTAATGTTTAATACATTATGCCAGTATTACAGGACATTAGGAAATTTCAAGCAGGAATTCCTTCCACTGCCGTTTCGAACGTTGTATGTTTGAACATAATATTAGCTCAATATTCCACATTCTTTACACCCTACCAGCAAAACATGTGAAGACCTAATATTATACGATTTCATACGCTTTATGAGGTACAGAGTATAAATTATTTTAATTTTATATCTACACTTTGAAGAAAGATGGTAAATAAAACAGAGAAAATTCTATGTAAAAATAAACTATAGTATTTTTTTTATAAGAAAATGAGAAAGAAGTTAGATAATAATTTCAAAAATCTGTTATATAAATCTAGTGGTATGTCTTTAAATATTGTTTCGCCCCCAATGGCATAGCGATATGTCTTTGGACTCGCAACGTTAGAAACCGCGTTTTGATACCTGTGGTGGGCACAGAGATAGCCCATTGTGTAGCCTTTTGCTTAATTGCAAACAAACATATACATAGATCTAATATCACTGAGAAATAAAGAAACATAAAATAGGAACAAAGTTTAGCTTATTATGTCGTGAAATGTGAAAACAAAAAAATAAATAAAGGAAAGAAAGAATCGTTAAAAAAGAAAAGAAAAATTTACCTCTCAAACAACAACTAAAAGAAAGATGAAGGTATGAGTGATGGACATATCATGTGAAAAAGACAACCGTTCGAGAAACTTTTTCACTTTAACTTATCGTGCTTGTCACATGTTATACAAAACAAAAGAAATAATGCAAACCTTCGAACAAAATATTCAGGTGCTAGGAAGACGATTTTTTAAATCTAATGGTCCACAGAATTTATATTTTGCCTTATTTCAAAATTTCGTTATTAAATATTTACTCCAGTCATGCTAACAGGATGAAGTACGCAAGTAATACACACTTATATATAAAGAACAGTATTTTATGTTTAACGGAAAATAACACACAGAAAACCTGCAAAATATCTCATTGGTTGAAAAGAAGGTTTGATTTAATAAAAAAAACAACAAGAGATTCTATGAGAAAAATAAAGTAGTTACAGTTGATGAAATGTATTTTTAAATCATGAATCCTTAGTTACACAATTGGTTGTCTGTTTTACGAACACAGCAGGGACCTAGTTCGAATTTTTAGTTTTATAAATTCTCAGTCTTACCGCTATGCCACCGCTGGTGCGAACATTAAAAATAGCTTTGATAAATTGGAGTAAAGAACTGGATTGTGTGTGAGAACGAGACGTTTAACGATTTAGAAAGTTTTTTTTCATAAGACATCTGCTTTAAAAGTTACACATTTTAACTATAAGAAAACTCGAATAAAGTTTCACTCAAAGGAACTGTTATGTTGTTACATTCTTGAAGCAGTCAGTCAGTAGAAAATTTAACGACAGAAAAGAAAACTGTGGTAAACTGGTATAGTTTGATATAGAAAGTATTAACAGCGTTATATGGAAAATGAAAGCTGAGCTAATGAGAAAGGAACACAGGTTTGTTGAAGAAAGAAAATGATTTCGGTGTGATTATTGATAAAAGCTTAAAATTTTCGGGAAGGGTTCAGAAGTGAGGAAAATTGCCAACATAGATTTGGGATTTGTTTAATGTGTCTTTGATAGAATTTAATTCACTTTTATAAACCTACCACGTAGATGGCTCCAAGTATTTCAAATATCGTATATAGTTAGTATGTGATCTTTTCAATATTGTGCATAAATAGAAAGGATCCATTTGAATACACTTTCTGTAAGACATATTTTTCAGAAAAGCCACATCCTAAACAGACCAAAATTGACATCTAGGTCGATCATAAGTTTCTTTCAATGAGTAGCTTTGACAAAGTGATAAAAGTTACAGAATGTAAGACTTCACATTACAGCTACGTGTAGCGACAAATACTAAATATTCCATATGCTTAGTACTATTCTGTGAAGCTACAAAGATTTTAGATCCTATGAATTTAAAGTAGTTTAGAAATTCTGTGATGCTACAAAACTATAGATCGTATATACTTAAAATACTATAGAAACTCTGTGATGCTACAAAACTATAGATCTTACATACTTAAAGAACTATAGAAACTCTGTGATGCCACTAAAACTATAGATTCTATATATGTACTATATATAAAAGTGTTGTTCACTGAACGGACCATAAATCAGTAGATTCCTTCATCTATATAAACAATTCACCGTTTCTTGAAGGTGTCATTTTGATTATTTCTCGAAGTTATAAAAATTCTATATAGCCAAATTTATTATATGTATCAATGCTAGCTACAGAATGTTGTGAAAGACAAGAGCTTAAAGTAATAAAAAAACGTAAATGTTCGTTCAGAAGTAGAACTATATATATATATACATATCCCATGCTCGTTATTATGAATATCATATACTTTGGTAAAAAAAAAAAAGACATATGATATATTTTGTTTGTTTGCTAAATCTCGCGCAAACCTTTTGTCTACATGAGCTTGGCGTCCATGTCTCTGAAGTGACTGACTAGAGGAAAGACAGCTAATCAACATACATCAACCGTCAAATAGTTGGCTACTCAAATCGCATTATTAATCTTGATAGTCACTTTTATAACGCATTCGCGGCCTGAAAGTGCGGTACACGATGTGGTTTAAGCGGTAACGGAGAGCAAACCAGTGAATCATAGATCAATAGTTTGACCATTTGATAAATACTCAAACACTTATAGAATAATTGATATATCACGTTCATTTGCTAATAAACCGTTAACATAGAGCTTGTTTTTACATCAGATTAAACTTCAGAAAAGTGAGGTTTTAGCCATCTAAAAAAAACCCATAAATCACACTTCTGTTTTCGTTCTATTTCATGGTTGTACCTATCTTTGATGATACCGCACTCGAGATCAAAATTCTTCTTCCCTCCTAGAAAAAATCGAATCCTTCCAACTTATCTGCACTCTTTTCGAACGAATCGCTCAAACTACTCTTAGATCGGTTCTCTTATGAATACTATTTGAAAAAACTGGTATTTTATAAACTAGTATTTTATAAGCTGTATTTTATAAACCATTAATTTATAAACTGTATCTTGTAAACCAGTGTTTTATAAACCAGTAATTTATAAACTGTATTTTATAAAATGTGCTTTATAAACTAGTGTTTTATAAACTGTATTTTATAAAGTGCAAAAGTTTTATTTCGATGTTCTTATTCTTTCTGATGTCAAAAATAAAAACAACGTTGTCCCTCATTGTTAGAGCAAAGCCACATCGGGCGATCTACTGTGTCCTCCAAGGGGAATTTTACCGTTGAAAATCCGTAGACTTACCGTTGTAGTAGCGAAGGGCTCACCTTTTTTGCTTTTTTTCCACCAAAACGTAACTTTAATGTTTCTAATCAACAACATTTAATACTACAAACTTTTTGTTTGACCCCCGCTGGTACAGCGGTAAGCCTACGGATTTACAACACTGAAATCACTCTGTGAACTCAGTAGATGGCCCGATGTGGCTTTGCTATAAGAAAACACACACACACACCTTTTTGTTTTACCTAAAATGCAGAAAGTTAGTCATAGCGCATTATTTTTTAATGACATTAAAAACTGTACATTGTGTGAAATAAAAAGCTCTAAACAATGTAATGTTCAGTGCACTACCCCCTCTCAACACATAATTTCAACTTCAGATTTATACATGAACTTTCTGTTCTCACATACATAAATAGTTAGGCCCGGCCTAGCCAGGTGGTTAAGACACTCGACTCGTAATCTGAGAGTCCTCATCACACCAAACATGCTCGCCCTTTCAGCTGTGGGGGAGTTATAATGTGATGGTCAATCCCACTATTTGTTGGTAAAAGAGTAACCCAAGAGTTGGCGGTAAGTGGTGATGACTAGCCGCCTTTCCTCTAGTCTTACATTGCTAAATTAGAGACGGATACCGCAGATAGCCCTCGTGTAACTTTGCACAAAATTCAAAACAAAACAAACCAAATCTTAAGTAGTGTTCCAAATAACAACAAAGTAAAAGTTTTTATAAAGATATTTACTGATCCAATGATCACAAGATGTGATATTATAGAAGTTGGCGTTCGACTACAATGCTGAGAAAGCGTTACCGAAAATTCTCTTTCAAACAACGTCAATTTGAATATTTTTTAATGTGTAATTCGTTGTTTTTAAATAAAAATGAATGTTAATTTTGCATTAACTTACATAATTGCACTACGGCTCCAGTGGACTTCAAACATCTTTAAAACAAATTAACTTGCCACAAAGACCGTCTTTTTCTAATACTACACCAAACATATATAAATTACGATAAAAATTTTGGTGTACAAGTACGACTACAGATGTCCAAGTGTAACTTCTAGCTTATCAACTTGTCTTTTTACTCAAGAGGATGTTCGCATTTTATTCCTATCGACTTACAAAAGACAAGTTCAAAATCTATTAACAAAGTGTCTTGCACGTAAGCCATTTCAATATCCCAACATTGTATGAAACATTGTATCTTTAACATACAGAATCATTAAACTAACGTGCATGCAACCACGAACATTTCTCTCAGTAATTATTTTACATTAATAAGGGAATAAAAACGAAATCAAATCAAGAGAACAGCTTGAAATAAACTTTTTAATAACCTAAATGTTTTTCTAATCTAAACGCTCATTAGCAGTCTAGTCGATACATTTTATATAATTATTCTTATGATAAAAGACTTCCGTAGGTTAGATTAGTTAAACTGTAAAACTATTTCCCCTCCCTTAAGGTGATTTTAACGTGAAAATAATCTTTCTCATAACATTACTGATTTCTTGATCAACAAAAAGTATGAAACCAACGTATTGGAGTTTCTAAATGTTTTTACTAGAATTAAAATGTGTGAAGCAATAGATTACGGTCTCTAAATGCTTTTAATACAATAAAAAGTATGAAATAATGAATTGTAGTCTCCAGATGTTTTATTAAAATAAAGTTGCAACAATCGATTACAGTTCCTAAATGTTTTTGCTAGCATACAAAAGTTTAAAACAATGGATTACAGTTCCTAAATGTTTATAATATAATAAAAACATATGAAACAATGTACTGCAGTCTCTAAATATTTTTTACTGAAATAAAAAGTATGAAACAATGGATAATATTCTAGAAATGCTTTTGCTAAAATGAAGAAAAAATATTAAACAGTGGATAACAGTGTCTAAATAAACTAATTTGACATTTCTTGAGAAACAAATAAACTGTATTTTCAGTTGATTAAGTAATATTTTTATCTAAATATTAAGTCATAAAAATAAATGATATTTATAGCTGCACAATAAACGCTAATTCATGATTTTTAATTTCTTGAAATTACTTGTTATGTATGGTAGAAAAAGATACAACTGAATTTCTAGAAATAAAAACCTTAAAACGTAAGTGAACTCACGAACCATATATCCAGAATGTAGCTTTATCAGCTCAGTATTTCGCTATTACATCTTCATCAGGAGCTATCGAGTTCCCTAATACAGTTCAACCAGATAGAACTGGATTAATGAAATGTCGGGAAATTTATAGCTCCTGACGAAGATGTGATGGCGAAATATTGAGCTAATAAAGTTAAATTACATTATTTTATTTACGTCTATAAAAATTTCTATTAATAAATTTCAGTTTGAGTTAAAGTTTGGTTTGAATTTTGCGTAAATTAAATTCAGTAATTTAAGACTTAAGGGAAGGGATCTAGTTATCACCACCCACCGCCAACTCTTAGGCTACTCTGCGATGATAATCATTGGAAAAATATGAATATCTTAACACGTGATCAAATAAATACAAAAAAGAACTTAAGGGAAAGTATTTGTGTAGTTAAAAAAGGATATTTTTTATAGGTAGAAACAATGGACCAATAAACGTGTCCTATTGAAAAGATTAAAAATTCCCTTATTTATTGCTTACCTACCTACCTACCCTTACCTTGTTTCTAAAATTGAATTTAATTATTTAACGATTGGAATTTAATATAGACTTTGCTAACACACTGTTGGTGGTCACAGCGTTACTGAAGCTAGTAAGTTGAAACAATTAATAAAAATTTTGTTTTTCATTGTGAAAAAAAAACACACACATACACTAAAAAACGTCACTTTTTCTGAATCTTCAGCCGTTTTCTTCTCAAATTTATATACTTTGCCATCAAGGCAGCGTTTCAGTTAGATATGCAAGCGACCTGTTCTGACCTGAATCCTCACGTAAATTTTATAGCTTATGAAATTCTTCCAGGACAGGTTCTCTCGAGATAACATGTTGAACTTTTATTTATTAATATTCTTTCCTTCTTCACCAGACAGCTACTTCTAAAACTACTGAATCTTCTGGTGTGAAACTTTTTAAAAACCAACCCAGACTGTTAAATTACTTCAATTTATTTTTCATCATTGTAGTCATCCAGTTGTTTCTGCCGAAATATGATGCAACATGCAACACAGGCCGTCGTCAACACCAGATACACAATTATCCTGAATATCTTCTTATCGGGATTTACTTTCCTTCTGGAATACTCACATTAGTAACGATTTATGTTCATCCCAGCTAACCACTTCCTCTTGTCTTCTATATTATTCTGGGTGTTATGGATTTCCACAGTCGCGCATTTACTGAACTCAATCAGTTTCGCTCTTTTTAAATAAAAGAATTCCTATAATAAATTTTATTTTTTATGTAACGTTTCAGGTTTCTTCCACCCCTTGCTTTTTCAGGTCGACCTGCGTCGAATTCTTCACCTGATATTATTCTCTAAAATAACTCCTCTTTCACTCACCAGCACGCTTTACTCAATTGAGAAATAGCGTATTCCAGTACCATTATAGAACCAACACAACCACACACTGATACTCTTAAAATGTTTTTAAGATTCCATAAAGTTAATTGGACAGATACCATTCTCTTATTGCTATCACCGTTCATTTGTTCTAAACGTATTTACTCATTAGTGGGTCAGTCTTTCGACACCACTCTGGAGTTAGGTCTTACCATTGACAATGCACTGTAGGAATATATATTACTGTATACACATCAGTCGTCTTTACCTAATAAGTCAGCAAACTTTCTATGTTACTCGTTGATTTTATTAGGTATTAAAGATGCGTTCGAATCATTCTCCTTCTCACATGACGTTGTGGTTTTACCAGAGAGGTGAAACACAACGTTGTCTTAGCCTCTGTATTCATTTTGATCACTCGTCTAATACTACTCAGTTCTGTTAGAGTTTCAAGTTATCAAGAAGATAGAAGAGCTCTATGACGTATCCCTATTCCAGCTGATACGATTGTACCATTTTCTTCATTTCATAAAGCTACTACTTTTGTCTTCTTTTTGGAAACTGAGAATCTACTGGAACCTGATGACGCCGCAGACATCTGAGTTAATTTCTAATCCTTTATTACCTGAATTTGCTATCTCTGATGAACATACTCCAAACAATACCTTTCTAAATTCTCCTATTACTGTGCAGGATTTCCATACAGCTTTTAGAAGTATGGCTACAGCTACCACACTTCTCAGCACAGATAAATTATCTTATTTTCCTTTCAAACATAGTTTAGCATAGTTTTTAAACCTTCTTGTAACATTTCATGTATTTATCTTTCGGTATGAATTTTATCCTGAATCATGGAAACTCCATTACATTTCTGTTTTTAAAGCTATAAAATTTTCATGACTAGTTTTATTCTTATTATCCTACTAACATCATTAATATCTCTCGAAAAACCCTTGAACGCATCCATGAACGTCCTTCATGTTTTTCTTCAGGATTATAATATACTATCTATAAGCTTTCTAGAGTGGATCAGATTCTCAATCTAACCAATCATTTTAATTCTTTCAACCCTTTTAGTAAGTGTCTTGTTTTGTTCTGAATTTTTCTTGAAACGTGCTTTTGATTTTATATGACATCGAGGCTTAATCATCAAACTTCACTGATACTTACTTTCACTCACATCAGTTTTGTCAACGCTCTTCTCACTGGTGCATCAGCAATTTGCATCAAAGAAGCATTTCATGTTCCTGTACTTCTGTGTACTTCAAGAATCAGTGCTGTCTTTTCTTATTTATGTCTTATGTATTGCTGACATAATACCATCTCTTTTCAATGCGTTGATGATACAGTTCTCCTTGTCATCTGCCTGTAAATGATCCCCTCAATAAGGTTTTTCAGTTTGCTGTTAACATCGTGTTTCGTTTGGACCTCTCACTCATATATTTTCAAGATCGTAGCCATACGTTTTAGTCCTACACAGCATGAATACCATTCTTAGCGTAATCCATTTTTATTTAATGTCACAATTGTTAACGTATTCCATTCAACATTCGGATGTAATAAAATATTTTAGTACCATTTATGACAAACATCTCACTAGGAAGACTGAAATGACGGCTCTCAACCAAAGAGTCACTTCTTGTTTGCATCTTTTCCATCGGTTTTCAAGAACATCTTGGGGAATAAATTCACCCCTTCTATTATGTACTTGTAAGACATTTATTCCACCCTGTTTCACTTATGGTCATGTTACTTGGACGTTTGCTTCCTCTAACTAAAAGTGTTGGTATGTCATGTTCCAAGACTCGTTTTGGACATGAAACCATTTAGTCCTACAGACGAACTATATCAAGGCATCCCTTTTTCACCGAATTGGAAATGACATACTTGAGTCAATTTTTTTTTCTCCATGCCTGTTCGACCACATCGTAAAGTCTTACCCACGGTTTATTGAAACTCTGTGTCATGTCGCTTTCATCCTCATTTGAATCTACCTAGTTATGCCTACTCAAAGAGATGACAGATTGATCTCTGACTGCTTAAGTTACTCATTCTTATTAGACTTTTGATTTCTCTTCTCACTCTTTACCAATGACCTCCAATAAAGTTTAACACTGTTCATATAATTTTATTCGAGTCTTGTTACGCATCACTTATTTTTCTTCAGTGTTCAGGTTTTTAAATATGTATTAGATGAAGAGAGAGCTTAAACCTCCTACGGTCCGCCATCCTCTGGGACTAGAATGAAATGGCAAAACATTGTTTGGTTTACTCTCCTAAACAGTACGGATGAACCGTAAATTCAGCTAAACTGGTTCACTACAGAGGGAGTTAGACCTCTATACCATTCACTGAACCATACATTTTAGTGGGAAAGATACAAAAGTTACACTAATTTATGAGCGATTCTGTTGAGCAATTACCAATAATTATTTGTGACATGATAGTCATCTATTCAAAATATAAATTACTTTAGGTTATTCGTCATGAGTCAGGGGCTTTAAAATGAAATTTCCTCGATATATTTTTTGAAATATACATTGCGCTTAAGTTTATATACCACATTTTTAATGGTACACTTGTCAGTATATCCAGATATTTTTTTGCTTCATATAACTGGATGTTCTTACAACTACATGATTGATTCTTGGACAATGGAATGAGAATTTGTTTCAGATTTTGCCTTCGTTTATGTACCTATTGGATTGATAGTACATATTTATGTTTGATTTTGTAAAACCAGATGCTGAAGTTTCCACCGATATAAGAACTAAATTAGTAGATGTTTCGGTGCGTGTATTAAATTGGTTTCTGATGTTTTTCTTTCTTTTAGTCAAACGATTAAATAATTTGATATGCATAAAAAATATATATCTGTGTCGGTGTAGAAATTGTTTTACTTGTTGTTGTTTTTTTTGTTAGATTAGTTATTGCAAATATTATAAATTCTGTGTAAGATTGGCAAATAATGATTGTACCTGTTTTAGGAAAAGAAGACGATGGGAGGAAAAGTGTTGCTTTGGTTTGATGAGCTTAATATAATGTTTGTTGTATTAGCCAGTTAATATATTTTAGCAGTTCATTTGGAATCATGGTCTCCAAGCCTTACTTAAATTCCACATGTAAAAAGTATCATTAACGTGCGGAAGTCAAAAATGGGAAAAATATCGTGCGGTAATTTCCTTTACAAAATTTCTAATTCTTCAAACGCATGAATATATAGAATAACAAAATTGCGGTAATCCAGTTGCATGTGATTATGCATAGAAAACATACTCATCCAAATGGTATATTTGTTTAATAAACTTGTTCAAAGCTAGAAGAGGGCTTGTGTATTGCCCTGTATAATTTTGAAGTGGTAGACTACAACATAGTTAGCTATTCAATACAATCTGCCCCTAACTCTTGAGCTATTGTAATCGAATAGTATAAGTTGACAGTCATTCCTACAAAGCACTGACAGTCCAAAAACGCAGAGCGCGATGGTTTCTCACTTCCTCTCGCTAACTAATCCACATCCGTCCTCTCCAAAAGTAGAGACAAAGAAAAACGTTTAGTAAAATATCCCTATAAACCAGTGATATGTTATGTAAAGTCAACGTGTCAATAACTGTTTCTGATGACATTCATTATAGCAGCAATATATTGCGTAATGGATGTAGAAGAATGTTTGGAGCAACGTCTAAAGTAAATAGAATTTAGGTTAAGTTTTCAAACAAAATAAATTAGCATTACCTTTTTCTTTAATTTCGCGCAAAACTACTCGAGGGCTATCTGCGCTAGCCGTCCCTAATTTAACAGTGTAAGACTAGAAGGAAAGCAGCTAGTCATCACTACCCACCACCAACTCTTGGGCTACTCTTTTACCAACAAATAGTGGGATTAACCGTCATATTATAACGCTCCCACGTCTGAAAGGGCGAGCATATTTGGTGTGACGGGGATACCAACCAGCGACCCTCGGATTACGAGTCGAGTGCCTTAACCACCTCACCATGGCGGGCCCATTGTCGTTTTAATACGAAAGTACTCTTTATTTGATTTATTACGGCCAAGAGATTGTTTTGTTTTACTGCAAGAGTTACAAGTAAAGACTTCATATCTCAAAGGTATATTGGTTTTGTGTTCTTTTGATAAACCGAGAAGATCTGACGTCCTTTTCTACGTGAATTTTAAGTTTAAAAGCACCCAATTCAATATAGAACTGCTTTATTTGTTGTTGCTAATGGCCTCTTTATGTTCATTTTAGATATTTCTACTTAGGTTTTTGTAGTTAGAAGGTAAATTGGCCTTTTTTTAAATTGTTATTTTTTCCATCATATTTAGCTTTCCTAATAACAATAAATTCTTTACTTTCACCGCTAGCATTTATAAAAAAAGATCTTTTAGAATTATTAAAACGTATAAATTCATTTTGAATCTGGTTCAAATCGCATTACGGTTCTTAACGCCACCTAACTTATCGTAAATTTCCGTTTTCTTATATTGTTGGCTTAAATCTCGACTTTTTTTTATATACAGAAAGCAAAAAAGTTCCACTCGCATAAATACGGAAACATGGGTCAAGAATAATTAAGGTCGGCCAATTTAAGTTATCAAAATAGTTTATTCACTTATTATTATTTGTAAAATTAATGGGTTTGAAATTTCAGGATTTTATCTAATTTTCTTTTTACTTCAACTATCATCTTTGTTAGTATAATTTGTTAAACATTAAATAAACATATTCTCGTGTGTACTATTATTCTTCTCTGATTAACCGCCTTTCCTAACTACCCAAGGTTTGTAGAACGGGCTTACTTCCGTAATTAGTATGCTGGCTGTAAATCAGGGGGTTTATGATTTATGTCTCGTTAACGAAAGAAATCGCTCTCAGCGCTTTAATGCCATGAATACATCCCTCTGCGGGGCAGTAGTAAGTCTTCGGATTTACAACGCTAAAATTAGGGGTTAGGTTTCCCTCGGTGGACACAGCAGATAACCCGATGTGGCTTTGCTATAAAAACACACACACATCATGAATACGCCATAAAATTGACGTTGAAATCCCACTATTCGATTAAAGTGACTCATGATTTGCCGATTGGCACTGTTGTATTCCCTCTTAACTACAAAATTAGTGACGATTTGCAAAGATATTCCTGGGTAGTTTTGCGCAGTTATCTAAAGCAACTACATTATGAATAATCAAATAATCAGTATGTGACAGAAAAACTTTAGTTAGCTATACTGTTGTTGATTCCTTAGTACTGCTGGCGTTTTGACCCAAAAATTATTCAGAAAAATATTTCAAATTGGATATTTTGCAAGCGCGAAAGAAATGAGAAAATAATATATTGTCTTAAAATTCGTGCGTCTTCTTCAAGATCTGTAAAAAAACGTACTGTCTGGTTTCTTGACATAACCGAATATAAAATTCACGCTAATCCTGCCCGGCAGCTGGCTAAGACGCTTGACTGCTATTCTGAGGGTCGCAGGTTCGAAGCCCCATCACACCAAACATGTACGCACTTTCAGCCGTGGGGTTGTTACAATCCATTCATTTGTAAAAGAGTATCCAAAGAGATGGCGATGGGTGTTAAAGATTATCTACCTTTCTTCAGCCTTACACTGCTAAATTAGGGACGGCTAGCGCAATTATCCCTCTTGTAGCTTTGCGCGAAATTAAAAAAGAAAACAACAAAAATAATAATTAAGAAATTATAATAACTCAGAACATGTAATTGTATAACAAATAAATGACGTTAATTCAGTAGGGATGAAATACAGAACAAAAAATTAGAAACTAATTTAAAGAGTTAATGTTCCTAAATAAACAGTGATTTTACAGCAGTTTAGATTACTTTCTTCACACATTGTGTTAAATGAATAATCTAAACGTTTAGTTATATGTAACTTAATTAAAATGTGGAGTTAGATACAACTTCTTGTTTACACAAACATTTTTGTTTTCTTTACATCTAATAAAAAATAAGTTTTTAACAAAAGTTTCTCGAGTAACGGATAAAAAATCGAAGTTTTGGTTGGATTCATTAAATCCAAACCTGAAAAGACCTTCAGAACACATTTAAATATTCATCCCGTTACTCTTGTTATGCCTGAACCATTTTCTTAAAAATCTTCGAGGCTTCAGAAAAATCGTTATCATCCAGGAAAGAACGAGCTATTTTAAATGGCTATAAGAACCATCAGACGAATTGAACTGAACCCAACGTTAAATTTAAAGTATTAATAGGCTTAAAAGAAACACGGATCTCGTTATAAATTTTAAGGATAAAAGTAAAGAATTTGTTGTGAGAAAACAGCCATATATAATAAAAAATAAACAATACGTTGAAGACAGATCAACAACTCTATATATGCAAAAACGGCTCGTTTGGGTTGAGAAAATATTTTACATGGAAGAGCGAACAACGTTTCGACCTTCTTCGGTCATCGTCAGGCTCACAAAGAAAGAGGTAACTGACCGGAAGCTGACCACATGTTTGGAAGGGGTTGTGTAACTGAGTGTCGGAATGTAGTGGCGGTGTTAGATGTTTGAATATATAATTTTATTTATTTTATTATATGGTTTCGTGATTTTTTGATTCGTGAGATATTAACTTCACATGTGAACAGGAAGAAAGCAATGAAATATCATTTCTTAACCTCAAAATTACAAGAACCGACACGCAATTCAAAACAGAAATCCACCGAAAAATCACCCATACTGGACTATACATTCCTTGGGACTCAGCACATGAAAAAAAACAAAAACTCAACATACTAAGAAACCAAATAAACACAGCCATAAAACTATGCTCACCAGATAAAATTAACGATGAATTAGACAAAATAAAACAATACTTCATCAACATCAATAAGTTTCTTCCACAAACCGTAGAAAACATTATACGCACACACCTAGACATAAAGCAAAATCAACCAACAAAAGTAAATATATCTCACGAATCAAAAAATCACGAAACCATATACTGCTGCATACCATATATTCCTGACATCAGCAGACAAATAGCCAACATTTGGCAAAAACTAGAAACGAAATATGACATTCCAGTTAATACCAAATTTATTCAAAAACCAAGCACAAAACTGAGGTATATACTACGTAAAAACTACACTGACAAACACCACACGAACATTATTTATAAAATGCAATGTGATAACTGCCACGACTTCTATGTTGGAGAAACAAGTAGAAAAATGGAAACCAGATTCAAAGAACATAGAAAGTCACCTTCACACGTTTTCGAACACTGCAAGTCAAATAAACACAACATAACCATAGAAAACACTCAAATACTAAATAAAGAAACAAACGCAAAATTAAAGAAGCCTTACTTATACAACAACTTAAACCCAAAATAAACCAATATAAAGGAACGCCTTTATACCTATATTAATATAATAAAATAAATAAAATTATACATTAAAACATCTAATACCGCCCTCTACATTTCGACACACAGTTACACAACCCCTTCCAAACATGTGGTCAGCTTCCGGTCAGTTACCGCTTTCTTTGTGAACCTGACGATGACCGAGGAAGGTCGAAACGTTGTTCACTCTTCCATGTAAAATATTTTCTCAATCCAAACGAGCCGTTTTTGCATATATATTTCTCTACAAGTGGGTTTTCTCGACATCACTGATCAACAACTCCTTACTACAAAAACAACATTTTTACATATATGCAAAATATATGTAAAGAGTCATAAATGATATAAAAGTAACAGTTCGCTAGGAATTGAATATTTCCAAAATTGAAACTCTCTCAGAGTATGACGTCGGATGGATACTAACGGTTTGCCAAAAATTAAGATTTGGTTTACCTTAGATTCTCCGATATACTCTTCTTTATCCAATAAGGAAGAGGTCACTGCTTATAGAATACTATCAGAGATTATTGACATGCATTGATTTGGGTAACGTATCCCTTGTACCAATTGAAAACCCTCTTCGACTTACATTACAAAATCAAAACAGTATTTTTTGTTTTTTCTATTTTGATGAGAAACTGTATTTCCATATTTATAGTATATTTATGGGCAAATGGTATTTTGCTGTTTTTCCTGTCCTATATATACATTTTTTAACAATATATTTTTCTTACAGAAAACAATCCATGATATATTTCTCTCGATATTTAACTCCAGTACATTAACAATACATTTTACATTTGTAATCGTTGTATTAAAGTTTTTCTTTAAATTCTGTACTTAACTCTATTCACCTAGCTATAATATTTTACGCTAGGACATCACTTTTACAATACAAGAGTGTTTTCAAAAGTGCTTTTTTTATTTTGTGATATATTTATAAAAATTCAAGAACACACATATCAATCAGCATTTATAACAAGTCTAATGTTAATATTATCATATCTTGAAGCAAGGCACAATCATTGTTCACCTATACAGAGTTCATGATATCTACAAAAATGAGGCCAGCAAGAATAAAGCTAAATAGAACTCAAACAATTTCTACATCAACACAGTTGTATCTATTTTTTATATATGTTAAATAATTGTATAAAAAAACAAAGACGTTGCCACTATTCAGTTAAACATCTACAACAGCCTGTTAAGTCAAGCATTATATCACAGAAAATTTCAGTAACAAGATTTATGAGCTATAAATAAATTCGTACTGTCAGTTTAATTTACACGTAAGCCAGAAGAAGAAAAAAAAACCTACAACAAATTCTCATCTAATCCAAGAACCAATCATGAAGTGTTTTAAGAATCTAAGGAATAACCAGAGAAAATAAAAGGTAACTTTGCCACTAAAGATTTGATGTAAGAATTTAGGTATAATATTTAATCAGTAAAATATAAATAAAGAAACTGAACGACCTTTCACCCTATAGTATGGCCAAATGGTTAGGGCACTCGCCTCCTAATTCGAAGGTCTCGGGTTCGAATCCACCAAACATGTTCTCATTTCAGCCGTGGGAGTGTTATAGTGTGCAGTCAATCACACTAGGCATTGGTAAAAGAGTAGCCCAATAGGTGGCGGTGGCTGGTAATGACTAGCTGCCTTCCCTCTAGTCTTACATTGCTAAATTGGGGATGGATAGCGCAGATAACCCTCGAGTAGCTTTGGGCGAAATTCAAAACAAATCCACAGTAAAATTAAAAATTATTTCAGGAATGTCATGTTAGTATAAACTTAAAGAAAAGCCTGCGGATAACAATACATAACACAACATGGATTACCCCAAATAGAAAAATAATACTCCTTCTTAATGAAGCTTTCGTTCTATATACAAATTACATAAAGTAAATGAGCTGTAGAGACGCAAAAATCACGGATAAACAACAATAAAGTACGTCCATTTTATTTTATTTACTTACCATTTTCATAAAAGGTGAAATTTCTTAAACTTGCGGAATTTTATCTGAATTCATTATCTTCGCTGATGCACAAGAATGATGTGTTGCCACTTGTTTACAAATTAAAATTGTATATATAGCTTTATTTTTCTAATTTTGGTTTATAACTGTTTAGTTTATTGAAAAATTTTGGAATTGAGAAATTGATATGTTAGGATTTTATTTTGTTTGGCCCGGCATGGCCAAGCTTGTTAAGGCGTGCGACCTCTAGTCTGAGGGTCGCAGGTTCGCATCCCAGTCGCACCAAACATGCTCGCCTTCCCAGCCGTGGGAGCGTTATAATGTACGATCAATCCCACTATTCGTTGGTAAAAGAGTAGCCCAAGAGTTGGCGGTGGGTGGTGATGACTAGCTGCCTCCCTCTAGTCTTACACTGCTAAATTAGGGACAGCTAGCACAGATAGCCCTCGAGTAGCTTTGTGCGAAATTCCAAAACAAACAAAATTATTTTGTTTTTTAATTTCGCGCAAAGCTACACGAATCTATCTGCGATAACCTTTCCTGCGATAAATTTTAAATGAAAAATCCAATAAGTGAAAAGAGATTTCTGGGCAGAGAAGTTTCAAAATAAATATATTTTCTATAGTTTGAGTCGTTTCTCTTCTACAATATTCACTGCGTTACATACTTCTCGGTGTTCGTTCATGTGATGTAATTTTATGCAGTTATGTCTATCAAACTTATTAACATTTTACACTGTGAATTAGTTTGCCTTGAGTGAAACTGTACAGCGAAACTTTTTCAGTCAAAAAATGCATGTATCCTAAACAAATAATGTGAAAAATTGTCTGATGATAATGGTTAAAATATCAAAAATAATTTGAAATATATTGTCTTTGAACTGGACACCTAAAAATTTAAAATTGGTTTAATACAGCTTCATATATCAGTATACACATTCTAATTTATTTAATAAAATTAATGATAATTAGGCCAAAATCTATAATTTGTTGTAAAATGGTGCTAAATGTTTTATTTTGTAGAAAATAAATTATAAGAAATGTGCAAAAAGTATCTAACTTACAGTAAATAAATAATAATAAATGTGCAAAAGTGGCTAACCTATAGCAAGTAAAAGTAACAAAGCTCTTTAAAGTATATAGCTAGCAGCATATATACAATAACAAAGGTTCTAACAGAATCTACCTGATACAGTATTTCCACATTCAACTAAATTTTTTATCGTGATATACCAAGCTTCTGAATTCGACATAACTACATCTATTTTTAAGCAACGTATTCGATATTTGTTTTATAAGTAACTGTTCATGGTAACCTGTTACTTTCTTCTAGAACTGCAACATTTAAAGCTGATTTGTAAATTTCTAAAATGTATTTTAATAACTTATTTTGAACCAGTTCTATTACACTATTATTCACATAACCTCAAATATCTCTCTATAAATATTAACACTCATTTTGATGCAAAATGTTCGGCAGATATAACACTTTGAAATGAGAAATGTTAAATTCAAGTATGTAACGATATAGTTTAATACAATAACGTCCCCATTTCTCTTATTTGTAGTTACTGACGCTCCTCCATCCATACAGACATGCATTCATGTCCCAGTCCTTCCAGTAGTACAATGGAATTCTATGGACTTTTACTACTAGAAACCGGGTTTCAACACCCGTGGTGAGCAGAGCACAGATAGCTCATTATGTAGCTTTGTGCTTAACTCAAAACAAACAGACAATCATGTGCCAGTATAAAAAAATCATTTCTCCATCACCACTTAATTGAAAAAAAACGTAAATAACATAGGATCAGTGTAAGACATACATATATAAGTGTATACTAATGATACTGATATAAAATTATTGGGTTGCATGAGAGTATTAGCAGAACATTATGTTATATGTGGTAAATATTTTATTTACGTTTTATTCTGTATGAACCTTCTCATACTCTTAGCCTCACTAGAATACATTTTTCAGCTCCAAGTTAGGAATCACTATAGAAATGTAAATATCGAGCAGTTTGCAGAAGTTTAAAATTGAAACACTGAAGTTCATTTCATTTTGTTTCTTTTGTTAAGTTTGGATTACTTATATAACTTATAGGACACAACTTTTCATGTTAGGTTTGGATTACTTATATGACTTATAGGGTACAACTATTCATGTTAGATTTGGATTACTTATATAGCTTATAGGGCATAATTGTTCATGTTAAGTTTGGATTACTTATATAACTTAAAGGACACAACTGTTCATGTTAGAAGTTTCTGTAAAAACCACCAGTGGGCATTGGTTATGTAGTTACGGAGTTTGACTCGCAATCCGTGGGCTTGAATTCCTGTTTCAGCAAACTGTTAGCCCTTTCAGTCGAGGGGACGTTATAGTGTGAAGGTGATTTCCACTATTCGTTGGTAAAAGAGTAGCCCATGAGTTGGCGGTGGATGCCTTCCCTCTAGTATTTTACGGTTAAATTAGGGACGATTAGTGTAGTTAGCCCTCGTGTGGCTTTACGCGAAATTAAAAAAAAACAACAAATCTTTTACTCACTTTTAAAAAAAAAACAAAGCGGAAATGGAGTGAATGGTCAGGACATTACTGTTTTAAAACATGAATCTGGCTCTGATGATAAAGAAATAGGTGTAAGTAAGGTGCTCAATCTCATCCAACGTATGCACTCAGATAAATATAGCTCTAAATATCTTAGACCATTTCCTACGTAACCCATATATTATTAAATAAAATCAGTAATTTTTCTTTTACACAATAAAAAAAAAAAAATTAGCTGTTACCAGCAGCAAGGACATGTAATTAATTAAAAACGTACGAATGAGAAAGAAACAAAATTCAAACCTTTTGTGGAAAATAACCATCACTTAATGTTTAGATGGAGATTGAACAAGAGATAAAATAAGTTACTTTCGTGGACGTAATGCGCTTAGTAGAGTCCAAAACAATAATCGAGATTACGTTTATTGTTTAAAAAATCCACGGAGGTCTATGAAAAGATTTTAAGTGATATGGTTTTACGAAGAACAAAAGTTACTTATAAAGTTGAAAACCCTACTGAGAACATACCTTACGTTTAATATGATGAAACGTTTTAATAAATGTGTTGGAAATTGATAAAAAATATTTTTATTCTTTGTTTCCATTGCGAAATAACTCATAAAATATCAAGTTAGGTATTTTTCCGCACGGTCTCTCAAAACGAGCATTTCAGATGTTGTAAACTAAGATGGAAGTTTACCTTACACGTCTTATGTGCCTTTTTTTTTCTTTTAGTAAGTAATATCTTTGTCTGATAGAACTAGAAGTAAAAGTTAAAGCACTTTTGGTTTTATCATACACTCTTTCAATCAGTAACACTAATGGACGCTGAGTGTTCTGTTTCTAGTAGAAAAATATCTACACTTTTTTTCTAATTAAGTCAACGTCATTCATATACCTGCATAATATGTACCATGCTTTATATTTCTGATGAGAAAAAAAACCCATTAAAATTGTTGTAATTTGTTTGTTTTCATCATGAATGAATGTCATTACTTTAAATCCATTAGAATTAATATTTTGTAGCATATTGATCTTTTCTTTGTATTAATAGTTAATGAATACAACGTATTTGTATTTGACTTAGTAATGAAGTTCGGTGCTGAACACTCCTACGTCTTTAATCCAGTCCTGTTTCCACGTTCAACTAAAATATTTATCATCAAATAATCTTTTGGGAATCGACATTATGGCGTCTTTGATATTTTTAACCAACATTTAATACATTTTGTTTTAAAGTAATTGCTAATGGTAACCTACTACATTCTCCCAGACCTGCAACAACTGCAGGTGGTTTGTACATTTCTAAGATATTTTTATATAAAATATTTTGATCAGTTTCTATAGTGACACAACATGACAACGGTAAAAACCTCGTTTCAATAGCTGAAGTACCAGAGCACAGACAGACAGCCCCTTGTGTTGAATTGTGCGTAATTCCTAACAAACAAATCCATTTCTATGCTACTTGCCTATAAATATTTTTTTCCCGTTAGTTACCTAATAAAATAGATGAAACATAAAAATCATTTAAACGTTCAACGCCTTTTCCGTTTATCTATTTTTTTTTTCATTTTTGTTTAATTTTTCAATGGCTTTATTCCTGTATATCACAAACAGAGAGAACTTATCATGCACCCTTGCAAAATTCACCTACTTTTTCTCCTTAATAGATATTTCTCCTGAAGGCAGTTTAAAGTCAAAATATCGTTAGTCGTGCTTTAACACTTCGTATACGCGAATTATTCATCATGGAATTTGAATTATTTCTGCACATGTATTTAACTTCTCATTTAGTGTACTTTTAGAAACAATATCCAGGCTATTGTAATTCATGTTATTTCTTTAGTTTCTCGTGTCTTGTAAAATTATTACTTCGTCCTAATGCGTAGATAATTCGCCGTCTAGAATAAGATTTAAAATGTTACATACAACATCAGAAATCGTATGTTATTCTACTACCACCGTCAGTTACATTTATTAGCAAATTCTTTATATATTTTAACTTCTTGATATATTTATTTGAAATATCAAAATATTCGTTGCTTTCTACACAGTTCGATTTTATCATTGTTACTTCAGCATGAATTATAGCGAACAGTTTATAACTGTCTAATTATTGAAAAATTTTGGAATTGAGAAACTGCTATGTTAGGACAACAAACTAAATAGAATATACCGTCATGATGTGTATCCTGGACAAAAGTTATGTAAATTACTGATTAGGGCAGGAAAAGCTGCTTCCGTTATATGTAATCGTAAAAAAACAAACACAAAACTGCCCATAAAAACTGCAAAATACAAAATTTGGAATCACAACTTTTTATGTACCCTCGTATATACCTAATAAACCAGCATACTAATTTTGATGAAGATCCATCCAGATGACGTGAAATAGTGGTAAAAAAAAAACACAAAATGCAAAACTGAAAATCTATATGTACCCTTCCATGAGCCTGGTGAACTTCTGTACCAGTTTTGGTGAAAATCCATTTAAACCGTGCGAAGTAGTTATATAAACATACGTGCGACAGCAGACAGTACTATTACATTTATATACATATGCAGTTTGAAATACCATGATTTAATACTGTTCATGTTATTATTCGAAACGAGAAATTGTTTTGCTAGGGCAACAAGCTTTTTGAAATATACTGTTTAGAGGACCATGAGTTACTTATTATTAAACAAAAACGTTTTAATAGTTATAATCCAGAAAGCGACGCCTTAGAACAACGAGTTATTTAAAATATATAGTTTAGAGAACCACGATTAGCTCTCAAGCATTTCGTTCTTAAAAAGAAAATGTGTCAAAGTAACAGGCTATTTAAGATATAGCTTGAAGAATCATGATTAACTACTTTGCATTTCGTTGTTATAAACGAGATACTATTGTATTAGGACAATTAGCTCTATTATATAAAATATACAATTTGGAAGACTATGAACAGCGAATACGCTTTTATAATACGAACAAGAAAAAAATACATGAAGATGTAATAGTTGTATTTAATTCCAAGATCATAAAAAGTAAAACATATGTCATTGTTAAAAAAACTGTAAATGTGGAGAGTGAAGTTGTGTGCAACAATAGAATACCCTGCGTGCAGTGGTGGTGGTGTGGACGTTTCTTAAAATTCTTCGGCCGTTTCTTTGGTTTGATATATGAAAGCAAATGTTTTGATAAAACTTCACTGCAAGCTTTTGATCTTATACAATTGTTTTTGCATGTTTATTGTTTTTTCGAATGAATATCCGGTTTGTTTGGATTTCACACAAAGCTATGCGAGGGCTATCTGTGCTAGCCGTCCCTAATTTTGCAGTGTGAGACTAGAGGAAATGCAGGTAGTCATTACCACCCACCGCCATCTCTTGGACTACTCTTTTAACAACGAATAGTGGGATTGAGTGTCACATTATAACGCACCTCGGCTGAAAAGGTAAATATGTTTGGTGTGATAGGGATTCGAACCCGCAAATTAAGAGCCGAGTGCCTTAACCACCTGGCCATAAGCGAGTGAATTTTTGTTACTTAAATTATCTTCAACAGGGGTATCTTTTGTGAAACAGATGCTAGTACACAATTATTCTGTTTGACAGGGTTAGTACAAAGCATATTAATACAATTATTTGTTTTCTTTCAGCTATTATGATTATCGTTGGTGGCGCCATCTATCCCAATGGATGGGGAACGAGAGAAGTACAAGAGGTGTGCGGTGGAATATCTGATTCATACTATTTGGGTAAGTTAAAGACAAAATTCTCTGCTTAATATTTGTATAAAATATTACACTGGCATTTAACTCATTGTAAACATTAAAAGCTTTACACTGTCTTAGAACCGATAAAAGCTTCTATTCCTATTCCAAAGTGAGGCATTAACTATATACCTTTTTTCCTGCAAGAACAATACACACAAAACTGTTAGTAATTATAATCCATTTCATAATTCTAGATTTTTGAGCAAAGAATAAGAAAACATTCTACAAAAGGTTTATCTTCCTTTCTAAACCTCCAACCAATTATCAACTTTCAACACAACGTTTTAGATAATATTTTCTCATTGATTTTGTTGATCGAACAATTTATATCAGACATTTCAAACTTAATCTCTGAGGAATCTTGCCTCAAACAATCTTTATTAATATCTTCTGGCAACTAGAGAATAAAGTCATCAAAGCCCAGACAAAGTTGGCTTTTTACGACTTCATCCGCTGGTTACCAGAAGACATTTGATATAAAAACGTTATTAAGCTAAGAAATCTACGACACATTACTTTAAATCAATAGTAATTAAAGAATTATCTAGCATTTAATGATTTCAGAGCAAAATCCATCACAATAAATAAATAAAGTATGGTAAAACATGGTTAAAATCTCAAACAAAAAAGTTCTTCTTGTATTTTAGAAGGAAATCGAATAAATATAGAGGTGACTGGACGCACCGAGAGTGTGAAAAGGCTTAGAATATTCTCTGAAGCCCATAAGAGTAACAGAAAAGTGTTCCAAATGTATTAAATCAGAACAAAATGTTTACACAAACTTTAACCACACTTTCAACCACTTACGCTTGTACGCGGCATTGTTTCAAAAATTATTCATAGGATAGAGCACACATCAATTTTTGCCCAGATTCATGATGATACTAGGTGGCCCTGGAGGCTATTAAAATTTAACATGAGGAAACTGAAACAGTAACAAATAAAAGAATAAAAGAGCAATCAACCACAAAGAATACATTGCCAAAATGAAAAAAATCATTTTCGCTCGTCGTCCCTAGTTTTGAAGTGAAAGACTAGAAAGAAGGCAGCTGTTTAATACCACACGCCACCGACTCATGGGCTACTCTGATCAAGTAGTTGGATTTGACTGTGTCTCTTATAATATATCCATATCCCCAAATTGCGGATACGCAGTCCAGCAAGCTTATCCCTGAGCCGCACTCAGCCGAGAAATAAGAGAAATTTTCACTCAACTGAATTATAACTATGGTCACCTTAAAAAGTATATAATGGAGAGAAGCTGACCTCTCATGAATTTTATGGCTACCTCGTGAAAAGCATAAATACAAACAAATGATCTTTTGGAATTTTTTAACATACATAATAAAACATAATATCATTACTTTAAAAATATATTTTTGTACTTAAATGTGCATTTCTAACGTATTCTAAGTGTTCATTTACTTCTAGGAGCTTGTCAGCTGTCATGGTCTTTTTACTTGATGGGTGCTGGTGTCACAACGCTGTTTCTATGTGCTGTTTTATCTCTTGGAGCTTCTCGAATCAAACCGCATTCCTACCGCATATGACCTATGGGAAGGACCCCACACCGGATATGACCTATGGAAAGGCCCCCGCACCGGATACTACCTATGGGAAGGACTCTGCGCCGGATACTACCTATGAAAAGAGAATTTGTGAATGTCTTACGTTCTTACAAGCAATCAGAAGGAAAAAAATCAAGTGTGTTTGGTTTTATCACGTATTCCCCTTTTATGTCAGTTCCAACATCACCAGCAAACACACAGAACTACTATTTAAGCAATCTTTCATAAGTGTATAATGTAACACGTAGATGTTATTGTATATTTGAAGCAAAACTCATAAAAAAAACTTGTTTCAAGACAGGTAATCTTTTATAAACAATACTTAAATATCCTTGGGTATTTGAAACACAAGTAGTGATAAAACATGGTTTAAACAAGAAACTGAAAGCCAGTGATTGTCTTCGTTCCCATTTTTGGAAGTTGTTACACGGTGAAGGGAAATTGAACTTCACATTAAAAGTGAAATTTTGTTGAAGTGTGTGTGTGCTTTTCTTACAGAAAAGTCACATGAGCTATCTGGTGTGTCCACCGAGGAAAATAGAACCCCTGATTTTAGCGTTGTAAATCCGTAGACTTACCGCTGTCCAAGCGGGTGACTTTTGGTAAAGAATTTCGCTCTTTCTATCCAATATTTCATTTTAGACCTTGCCCATAAGTAAAATTCTAAGTGTTTATATGTAACTGGTTACTTGGAAGTTCTGGGTGTTTCTGGTGAAAGTGTACTTTTAAATAACTAAAAGTCACATTTATATTTTCAGATGTATGAGTTTACGAAGTATCACAAGTAGCGAAATTCCCAAAGAAATACGAAATACTTCAGTTCACAATTTCAGACAACGTTTCTCACGCCTCTTCTTCTTTTTCAACGTGTTAATATGTTTATTTAACTACTATGACTTTTCTGTCTAAAACAAATATATCACTAAGGTTACTAAGTTTCATAGGAACATTTATGAAAGGAAAGAACTAACAGTAAATGAATATGAATATGAAGAACGTTGAACGAAGTAATTACTTTGTCATTAATAAATATGAGATCAGTTATTTAAAGAAATGTTTGAATTTTTATTTAAATAACACAAAAATATAAAGTTGAAACTGATTAATATAAATATAGCCTTGTTTTTTATGATTAAATCTGTTTTTCAAGACATGAAAATAATACTTTATCGTATATTGTTTTTTAAGATAATTAGCGAATGATACACTAATGAATTGTTAAAGATCAAAATGGGATAGAAGAGCTGAGATATAACTAATAATGTAGAATATTTATAGAAACACAGATCGTGGAAAGTATATTAATCATGTGATCCCACGTCATTAAAAAAGTCACAGTTTCCATAAATATATACGTAATTAAGTCATGGCCTGGAAGCCATTGTCTCATTCCATTCATTTAACATTGTATAGCTTTGTTAATAAATTTGTTTGTTTGTTTTTGAAGTTCGCGCAAAGATACACCAGGGCTATCAGAACTAGCCATCCCTAATTTAGCAGTGTAAGATTACAGAAAAGGCAGCTAGTCATCACCACCGACCGCCAACTCTTGGGCTACTCTTTTACCAACGAACAATTGGATTGACCGTCACGTTATAAAGCCCCCACAGCTAAAAAAGCGATGATGTTTGTTCTGACAGGGATTCAAAGCCGCGACGTTATATTAGAAGTCGAGCGCTCTAACCACATGACCATGTCAGACTAACTTTAAAAGAATCACCCTTTGCTTGAACTACAACATTATGTTATTAAACCTGTATTATAGCTTGGTAAACTTCATTGTAAAATTAATATCATTATATTATTAAACCTATACTATAGCCTGGTAAAAATTAACATCACCTTAAGTTTTATTATACTTCGAACCTGGTAAAACTGAACTGTGCCTTGTATCTTTCTGCAAACCTAATAAGATTTATCACGCCTTAAATTTTATCATATTCTAAGCCAAATAAAACTGAAATGAGCTAAGAACTGTTATCATACAATCAACTTAATGAATATGAATGCGTCTTAAAGTATGTCATATATTAGCAACTAAATATAGCTAAACACTATTTTGTTATCATCCTAATTGAATAAGCTGAAAAGCGTAAAATAGTTATTGAAATCTTATAATCGTCCTAGGTATGTAAAGCCAGGTAGAATGTTTAAAATTTAATGGTATTAATTCATTATTTACAAGTATAATGTTGTCATGTGCTGTTCATTTTTCTTTAAACACTTTATTTACAAGTATCCTTCATGTAATATCATTTAATTATTAAATTTTTCAAGCTTAGCGATCAATTTGAATTTATACTTTTTTCTAATATAATCTACAAAGTAGAAAGTGGAATAAATAACAAAAACATAGTTTTCACGATCCTTATACTGTTTAGTTCTTTCCATAGAGCAAGAAGAATCCACGTGTTTGTAAGGCTTATCACTAGGTTTGGTTTGGTTTGAATTTCGCGCAAAGCTATACGAGGGCTAGTTGCGCTAGCATTCCCTAATTTAGCAGTGTAAGACTAGAGAATAGGGCAGCTAGTCATCACCACCCACCTCCAACTGTTGGGATAATTTTTACCAACAAATATTGGCACTGATCGTATCAGTATAATGCCCCCACAGCTGGAAGGGCGAGCATGTTGGGTGCGATGTGGATTCGAACCCGCTACCCTCGGATTACGAGTCGAACGCTTTAACCCACCTGGCCATACCGGGTCCTTATCACTAGGACTTTATCAAATTTATTACGTAATTTTGTAAAAATATTCACATTTCCTTTTTCTTTCTTTTCAAAAACAGATATGGGTTATTTATATTGTTTCAATTATCTCAATTAAAATAATCTTTGTTTGTTTGAGATCAAGCACAAATCTACACAAAGGGTTATATATGCTCTGTCAATCACGGGTGTAGATTGGCGGACATGCCGCTGTGCCACTAGAGGGCAAAACAATATTTAAATAAAACTATCTTTCCAATAAGATATTGTGATCTGACACATTCTCAAATATTATTATTATTTCATTTCGCACAAATGATATTACATCAAACAAAGCTTCAAATTTTAATAAGTTTTCATCAAATCTACCTAAACGCTATCCATAAATGAATAGTTTATTCAACAATCTATTTTCCGCGTAAGATTCGCCAAATATACGATTGATAATTTGTGCACTTACGATAAAAGAAATAATTTCTCTTATGAAAGAAACCTTGTCATCTATTATCTGTATTGTTACTTAATAAGAATCAAAAGAATAATGTTTTTTTACATTTATAAACGTAAATAAAATCATGACCTGCAGTACTGTGCAAGAGTATCAGAACAGTAAAATATTTTGTCATTCTTTCCAGTTTATTGGTTAACTCTCCCAATACATTAATGAATGTAACTTTCAACATTATGGTAATGCTTCGCTAATTCCAGTTAACAACTAAATGAGCTGGAGCGAGAATAATTATCGTTCTTTATAATTCTCATAGACTTGTAACTAGAGCATGTCATAAGAGTTCTGTTTGAATGAATATACTGGTCAAATTCAGAGTTTTAGATACCTGTCATGGTACCCTATGTAGTGTCTTAACTATATAAAAATAAGCTAGCAAGGATCTAGCATATAATACTAGTACACCCTTGTGCAAATTAATTGAAACAAATGGTCATTTTACAATATTTTCAGCATGGCGGCCGGTGTAGGCTCACTGGACCTGCTGATTTCCTTTAATAGTCATTTTTTCATACAGACGGCGTCATTAGCTGTGTGTTTGCAGTAGGGTCGATCAATTTTTGAGATATATGACGAAATTTTGAGGAATATTACGTCATTCGAAATTGCGTTAGAAGGGCAAGGAGACCAGTCAAAAAACAACTTCTTACCAACTCAATGAAGAAAAAACGGTATCAATGGGGTCTGAAATACAAGAACTGGACGCAAAAACAATAGAGAAAGGAGTTATTCAGTGACGAGACTCATTTCTTTGCACAGGGTCAAAGAAGTCTGCATGTTCGCAGATCTCTAGGTGTGAAACTTCGAGAATCTCACATCAATCAGTTCATAAAACATCCCTTGAAGAAGATATTTTGGGGCTGTTTTAGCTACTATGGCGTCGGATGCTTACATATCGTAGAAGGTATGATGCGAGGACGACAGTACATTGAAGTATTGCAGAGAAGAGTCGTTCCAGAATTGAAAAAGAGATTTCCAGATGGATCTGGCATTTTTCAGCAAGATCTGGCTCTGTGCCACACATCGAAACTTGTGAAGAATTTTATTACTACAACGCGAATAAAGGTGCTGGACTGGCCTGGAAACTCTCCGGACATAAATCCTATTGAAAATTGTTGGGCGATTTGTAAAGAAAGACTTCGGGGAAAAGACTATACTACGAAAGATAAGCTAATTGAGGCCATAATTGAGGTGTGGTACCGCGATCCAAAAATTAGTAAAGATTGCAGTCAACTCGTGGACTCGATGCCAAAGCGGATTAATGATCTTCTGAAAAATAAAGGCGGTCATATCATGTATTAATTTGTGAGTAATTTTTGGATTCTCAGAAATAAAACGCAAAAAATTGAAAAAATCGTAATTTTCCGTCTTGTTTCAATTAATTTGCACAAGGGTGTATATGCTACAAGAAAGCAATTTACTAGCATTCCACAACTGAACCAGAATAATAAAAAAACAATGTTTAACACTATATATTAAGTTTTGTTGTCATGCAACGGTCCGGAAAACGTAGAGAATTGTCAGTAGAGCAGAGTTCACATAAAAGCTTTACATGGTGCTAGTTGGACTCTCCGATAAATTACTGCAGTACATCCTAAATCGTGAGATTGAGACAGGTAAATATGAAAATAAAACAGGGAGAGGCAGAACATCTAAACTCAATGACACTAATATTAATTATCTTTGTTTATGTAGCCTTCAGAACAGAAGGAAGACTGCCACGGATCTCAAGCACGAGATAAACATCCATGTACTAAATGACAGAAAAATATTCAAATCTACAGTACTAATAAAACTAAAAAAGAATGGAATATTTGTTCGTGTATCAGTTTAAAAAAACCTTTACTTCGATCTCCAAATTCTGTCAAGATAATGGAATTTACTAACACGTTCAAAAACACGACTGCAGATGATTGGAAAAGGTTGTTATGGACAGATGAGTTCAAGTTTGAAATATTTAATTCAAAGCGTAGGTTGTACATCCGGCAGAAAAACAAGTGAAATATACTTACTACAATGCATTGCACCCACCATGAAGCATAGAGGAAACAGCGTGATAGTTTGGGGTATTTTTATGCTAAGGCGACATATTTGCAAAATATATGAAATAATGGACTAGTGCAAGTACCATCAGATACTGATCCGTCATGTTATACACAATGGCGTGTGTATTAATAGTAAAGGATTATACTCTCAAGAAGATAAAGACCCTAATTACTCATCCAACCTATACAGAAATTGCTCAGTTGAGAAAGAAGCAGTTGAAGTCACTAAGATAATACAATGGCTCCCAAAGAAACCCGATCTCAACTCGAATAAGCAGATCTGAGATTTGATATATCAAAAACGTGACAAATAAAAAGTTACTTCCAAAGAAACTTTATGGGAGTGTATGAGAGACATTTGGAGAAAATTCTCAAAGGACGCTTTGATTAAGTATATTACAACAGTGTTTAAAAGACTGTCTGCAGTTATTAAAGTTAAAGAAAACACAAAATATTAACTGTTTCCTAAACTCAAGAACGACCACTGAGTTTCTGTTGTACTAAATATGAAGATTAATACAATTTTTATGTTTCACCAGTCATTTACCTTTCACTGTTTTTTGAACGTAACCTGGAATCTAATTTTTTACTTTGTTCTAACAGTACTGTATATTTCCAGAATGTAACTTTATTAGCTTTATGTTTCACTATTACAGCTTCGTAAAGAGATATCGATATCCTACAAGTTCACTAATCCAGTTTAATTTAAATTTGAACATTGTCGTCCGTAAATCTAACATTGATACGCGTTCTTAGAAAGTTCAGGTTATATTAAAACAATATCAAATATTCTTGAATTCATTTTGCTAAGACAAACCAAATTTATTTGCTAAATAAATAACATGTGTAAACTAATAAGTAAACTATTAACATCATTGGATTTAGAATAGAAGGCTTTAGTTGTCTAAAATATTTGTTCATGTTCGTATTTACATAAAACAATGACTGAATATATTTCAACACTTATAAGTGTGTATAGAGATTTAGTCAAAGCTCAACATATTACAATCTTAAAAATAGCATCTTCCAAGTAACCTGAGCTTTAAATACGATTTTATTACTTGCATGGTTCAAAATAACATGTGTGTTTTGTTTCTGTTATCAAAATTCCTTATTATGTTTTATATAAATTGTTGTGAATTAGTATTTTAATATCAAAAGTAGTATCGAACTTCGCCACTCTCTTCCAATACTTTCATCCTATGATTAATAACTATACCTATTTTCACTCTTATAAGAGGAAACCCAAACAAGTCTTCAATAAAAGCCTTGTTGGATACACCAGTATACCACTAACGATTTTCCAATCCTTAACATGGACGGTTGTATGACATAAGCAAACGCAGATTTTATGAATAGGCCATCAGTATTCAAGAGCTCATGAAAACTAATAAGAAATTCAGTTAATGATCCCTTCTCCAAATGTTCCGTGTATAGATCTGTACCAGATTTATGAACCTATATTCCTTCGTATTTCCCCAAATTAAGTGTTTTCAGTTCAAGTATGTGCATAGATATTACAACAAAGCTTATTGCTATTTCGTTTCCCATAGATATTCCTTTAAATTGTTTTTAAAAAACCCTTTTTAAACTTTACATACTCTTCACCTAATACGAACCTCAGAGCTCGTTCTAACAAATCGGTTGAAATATTTAAATGCTATAAAGCATCAATATTTTATCTTATCATAGTTATTCACAAGTTACAGCTTCTTCCATCAGATTATTAAAATACAATTGAACAACATCCATTGTAAACAGAATATTGTAAGTAGGTGTGAATCGTTACGTAACCATTCAAAACATTTGTACCTTTGATATGATTAGGGACCAAGTCCAATAACTGTTGCAGCAGTCTTTTCAAAACTTATCATATAATTTCCGTCGCAAATAGATGTTATGGATCCCGAAGGCGAATCAAACATATGGTCTTTAGGACAGTCATAGAATTCAAAGATTCGACTATTATGTAGTTCTAAACTATTTTATTAACTGCGGAGCCACATAAGTATCTTTTTTAAAATATTACACCTTTACTCTCATGTGTTTAGTGGAATCTCGGTTTGATTTTAAGTAGTTACTTTCGTTTAATAAATGAGTATAAATATTTTGCTTCTAACTGTTTTTTTTCGCTAAAACCACGAATCCTTCACTTTTATCATATTCTTTAAACGAGAAAATAATGTAGTTTCTTTATGTAATTAAGAAATTTCGCTTCAGTATTAGAAATTCATTTACAATTTGTTTGCAATTAAGCACAAACCTACACAATGAGCTATTTGTGCTCTATCCGCCAAGGGGTATCGAAACCCGGTTTTAACAGTGTGAGTTTGCAGACATGCCGCTGTGCCACTAGAGAGACATCATTTACGACGTCTTCAAATGTATTCTGTTTTTTCACTGTTTGTGTCAGACTGATCAAAAGGTTGACTCAAAAGTAGGTTAACCGAAGGTTGGATGACAACTTTTTTGACGAATATTTACTACTTTCTCTACAAACTTCTGCAAAAATGTTTATCTCTTTATTATATTTTGTAGACAACTTGCTGTATTAATGATAAAATGCCTTATTGTGCATTATTGTCTAGTCTACTTGAAACTGCAAAGTTCGATTTCCCTCGAGTAATGATTTAGTTGCATCGTCCAAGCTAATGCCATCTTTAATGGTTGGTTATATTACTTCCCTTGAGAATTTGAAATTTCTCTGAGTTAGTTTAGTAGATTTTACTATATGAGTATTTGTGAATTAAGGCTTCAAATTTACGTTTTAGTGTTCTTTTCTATTTTTACTTCTTTAACTTACTGATAAACCACTTTATCTTTTAATCAAGTTTTTAAAGAGCACATTATCATCGTTTTCAAATTGAAATTTATATCACAAACGTTCTCCTGTTTTTTTTTAAAACGTGCGCCTATAAATATTGTTTCATCCTATCATATCAATACAAAGATAAAACAATGTAAAATATATGTTAACCCTTATGAAAGTGTTTAGAGACACAGCGTATGGCTCTTTGTGACTTTGCTCTAAAAGTAACAACAAAACAGTAATTAGTCATACTTATATCTATGTACCCTTGTTTCTAAATATTTCACAAAGCTTGATAACAATTGTTTAAGATGTTAAAAGATGGAAGAATTGATAGACTATACAATGTTTGTTTTGTCATTTATTTAATATTTCCATCTTTCAAATGTCTTAATTTCTATCAGTCAAAAATTATTCTTGTGCGTTATAACCCAATTTTCAAAATTTCGCAAAGTTTCTCTATTATTAGATCTTACATGACCAGGTGGTTAAGACACTCAATTCGTAATCCGAGGGTTGCGGGTTGGAATCCCCGTCACATCAAAAACGGTCGCCCTTTCAGCTGTGGGGGCGTTATAATGTGACAGTCAATCCCACTATTCGTTGGTAAAAGAGTAGCTCAAGAGTTGGCGGTGGGTGGTAATGACTAACTGCCCTCCTTCTAGTCTTACACTGCAAAATTAGGGACGCTAGCGCAGATAGCCCTCATGTAGCGTTGTGAGAAATGCTCCCCAGTGGCTCAGCGGTATGTCTGCGCACATACAGCGCTAAAAACGGGTTTCGATACCCGTGGTGGGTAGAGCACAGATAGCCCATTGTGTAGTTTTCTGCTCAATTCAAAACAACAACAATTTGCGAGAAATTCAAAACAAACAAACAAAATTATTTTAACAGAATTTCTAGCTTTTGCATCATCAAGATTATCAGCTTCCTCTATTAAAAATCTAAACTGAAAAACTAAATATATAGTTTAAAACAATGTATGTATTATTTAATGGCATATTTATCAGTTTTATATTTATTTCTGACGTCCGTTTCTGTTTATCTTGCATAATGTGACATCTAAACATATTAATTTTGTTTGAATTTATGGCAGGGTCAATGATATGGTCAGGTAACTTTAGAGAGCCTTGTCTGCGCAGATAAGATCCTGAGCTCACCCAGTTTCGGATTCAAAACTGTTGTAAAAAACAAATTTCTAATAACATCAAAGTTAAGAAGGAAAACTAATAATAATTAAAAGGTATCGTCATTTCTGTAAACTTTCTAGGGTTGAATATGTTGACTTGTTAGGAATGGTAATATTATTAAACCCTTTCATAGAGTTCCATTACATTTACATGGTTAGCGACGATTTTTGACCTACATATGTCGCGTGTGTGTTTTATCTTGTAGCAAAGCCAAATCGGGTTATCTGCTAAACTCACCGAGGGGGAATTGAACCCCTGATTTTAGCGTTGTAAATCCGGAGACATACCGCTGTACTAGCGGGGGGTACGTACGTCGCAGCCGAGTCTTTTGTTGATGACAATTACATGTTTAAGCTATTGCCTTTCTGTTTAGTGTTATTTTGCTTACACGTAATTTATTTCTATATTCATGAAAATAAAAGCAACTTGTAATTCACAGTTGATTTTGTAATAAATAGGGGCAAAATCATTGTGTTTAGAGAGTAGGGGTAGTTGCAAGGAATTCTGTATATATACACACACATTTACGTGTACAATATTGTTAAGTCTGTTTAAAGTAAACATTACATGTATCTTTGTTATTTTACAATGATTTATTTATCACACTTACACTATTGTGGCCACAGTGAAATGTACTAGTAGCGATTACACGTTAACTGATTTGAATTGCTTTTTCGAGGTGGTGAGGGCGCGCAACTCGTAATCTAAGAGTTGCGGGTTCAAATCCCAGTCGCTCTAAACTTGCTCGTCCTTTCAGCGCTGGATGCGTTATAATGTAACGACTAATACCAGTACTCGTAGTTAAAAGAGTGTTCCAAAAATTGACTGTGGATGGTCATGAGTAGTTGCTTTTCACCTAGTCTTACACTGCTAAATTAGGAACAGCTAGCGCAGAGAGCCCTCGTGTCGCTTTGCGTGAAATTGAAAACAAAACAAACCCTAAAAACAAATTAGTACCACTCCATATCACACATACTGACGACAGGTTTGCCTTCAGGTATAGTTTTTTTTCAGAAATTACTAAAAACGTACGTCATTAAGTTATAATTTAGCCTCTTCCTAATAACGTTGATACAATTATTTGGTCTGACATTTATGTGACCAAAAGGAATTTCTTTAAGGATATGAATTAAGCCTACAAACCTGATTTCACCTTATTATTTATTTAAAAAGTTACATGTTTTGTCAAGCAGAGCTTGCACACATAAAGAAACTTTGTGAGAATTTTCTTTTCTATTTATCCTGTAAATACTGTAAGATAATTCGATTTATGTGCAAATATCACAGTAAATGGGTTATCATGCACACACGAAAGGAAATTCTAAAATAATAAACTTTCAGGGATAAAGCTTTGTTTACTGTTTTGTCTCAAATATTGAGTTCAAATTCCAAGAAAACACTGGAGAGAATTTTCATTTCTTCAAAAGTTAAAAGTCTCTTCGAATTGAGTTGAGTTTCTACATACACAAAATGAAATAATCTCAACCTTCACCAGATATTTTGAGATTGACTTAGTTGAAATATAGAGAGTAAACTGTGATCCAAAGGTAAACACAGCAAAGATTTTGTTACCTTATAGGCTAAAATATTTCTAATTACATTTACCAGTTTTTGCTCGTTTCCACTTCATTTTTTTTTCAGATCTGTAAAGTTTAGAAGTTGAGTATTTCTTCAGGTGATGCTTGTACTTTCTTCATGTTTTACTTAAAAGTGAATTTTAGAAAGAAGTAAAACCTTTCAAGTCTTCAAGTTCTTTATATGCTAAAAGGCAATTTTGAACAGAATACATGTATTAGTTGACAACACAATAGATTGAAAGTTCTAGAACCGTCACTAAAAGTTTTAGTTTTTCTTGATAGGGAGTCAGACATATCAACTGTTTCTGTCAGTTCGCGTAAAGGAAATCGTCGATAAGCAATACTATAGACAATCTATGTTTATCTCTAAAGGTTTCTTTCTTCATCATAACGGTTAAAATCTACTGACTCAACCTTTCGTTGGATCATTTTTGTATTATCGTTCGGAAATAACCATGTAATCCTTGGAAGTTTTATTTTTATTTTTATCACAGACAATCATTAATCACATTAATTAAATTCGGAGATTCCAACAACTTTTTACTTATTGTTCTTTAGCCTAAAAATAGAGTAAGGAATCGAAATCCAGATTTTAAAGTTATAAATCAATAAACTTACCGTTAAGTCACAGAAGAGCACAGCTTTGTGTCTCTTGCTTTTAGCATATTTACAATAAATTTCAAGTGAAAGCGATAAAAAATGATTTATGGCGTGCTATAACCCTATATTGTTTAACAGAACCAGAAGTTTTTTATATAAATACTTTTCTACTTACTATTCGTACTGTGCCAACCACGAGTATTGAAACTCGATTTTTTGTCATGTGAGTCCTAAGACTTACAACTGAGCCCCTGGGATCCATAAATTCTATTTAAAATATATTTTGAATACTCCAGGTAGAAATCGAATTCCAGCTTTTAAAGTAACTTAGAAATTACCAGGGGTAAACTGGAATAGTCGGATCGATCCAGTGATTTGAATATTGAATCGGTTGTACCATCTTGGGAAAAGGGTGGGCAAAACTTAGTCAAAATTGACAATTAACTGTACGTAGAGTTTAAAAATCAGAACTTAATACTTCATAGCTAACGGTTTTATTTTCATTAATAATAATAGTCCGATCAGCCGGCTCTCGGTTAAAATTGTCAGACAAACTTTGTGGCCGATGTTATTGTCAGTCCGTTCTTGTCAAATATCATTTAACCAGCATCTCATTTTCTTCGGACTACATGTAATTTACGATATACATTTCTAGTAAAGAGCAAGAGATGCAATAGCAGCTAAACTACGTGAAACTCGTAGAATTAGTGAATATAAAATCATTAAGGTTATTGATGCACTATTTGATTGAGACTACCAATCATAGTTCTGATATACCCAAAAACCGTATGTTTTATTACACAAATACTTCTACGGAATATAATAAACCTGTCACGTCGATTTTGTTTGTTTGAAGTTGAGTACAAGGTGATACAATGGGCTATCGATGCTCTGCTCACCACAAATATTGAAATCCGGCTTTTAGCGTTGTACATCTGCAGAAATTCTGCTGTACCACTGTGTGGGTGGGAAGTTATCACGTTGAAGTACATTTATAATTTCAGACAATAGAACGAATTTGATGCAGAAATAGTATTTGCATTTTGTCGCATACGAAAATAGATACGCGAGATATAACTACGAATAATTTGTGTGAGATTAATATTGTACTACTTAATTTGGTATGCTATGATGAATACATTTCAATGATATTTTACGCAGACAAGTTTAGAAGCGTAATTTGAAGGTACATCATATACGTTACAAACAAACGTTTCATTAGGCCTCTCATCGTAGGTGTAGAATAATGTTACGTTTGCAAAATAATTCTAGCGACATTACATTATCACAATTACCTTATGATTTAAGGGATTGCGCTTTACATCACACCCGACGTTAAGAGTAGAACAACGTTCATTTCACTACAAAATCTTTAAGCAAACATGACTGATGAAATAACATCGTTAGAAGCTGTTGCTCTTAGATAACCAACAATGTCCTACTGATCGACTGAAATAAATAATGATAAAAGAGATTAAACAATTAAACATAATAAGTGGTGGGATATACCGGATATTTAACTCTTTTGGTGCCCTAAGTATACTTGTATGGAACACGTTATATAACCTCCATTTTATCCTCGAATGGTGTGAGCTTGGAATTTTGTAACACCATAAAAAAGGGTATTTCCCTTCAAACTTCTGAAAGTTTACCAATTTCAAGTTTCAGATACGTAACGGAGTATTCAAATATGCCTTTTTTATTATATCTTTCTGTGTGTTTTCTTATAGCAAAGCCACATTTGGCTAGCTGCCGCATCCACCGAGAAGAATCAAGCCCCTGATTTTAGTGTTGTAAATCTGTAGACTTACCGCTGTATCAGCGGGTGACTTATATCTTTGAAAAGAGTTGTAACAATATTTTAAGTTGAAATGTCTAGTTCCTAGAAAAAAAACACTATGTACACAGATTCACCTTATTCTCTTATTACCACTAAAATGTTCTAGGTTTCAAACAAAACTTTGACTTAATCACCAGTTAGTTATAAGTGCATATTGCCATGTTTACCAGAATAATTCGTATTAAATTGAAACTACAACCTAAATTTAATATCATGTCATGCATAACTTCTGTAGAGTTTGAGAAAGCTTTTCTCAAATTATTAATGAGCAATATTTACAATATTTACAACCAACCACCAACTCATGGGTTATTTTGTTAAAAGGAATAGTGGGATTTAACGATCTCTCTGTCCCAAAGTGTGGAGCGCTATTTTTTTTTTTTTAGCAGTAACGTTGAAATCAAGGTACCTCAGATCTACACTCCGTTTCACTAATTGTTTTACTGCACTTGCGAAATCGATTCACGTGCTAGTAACGTGAAAAAAATCCTTCTTTTAAAAATAATAAAATTTAATCATAAATCCAAGCTCTAAGTCAGCAATTAAATCGTGCCTGTTGTGAGTTATAAAACGTATGTTGCCTACGTTACAGATTTTGCAAAAGCTTGTTTAACTAGCTTGTGTTTCCGAAGTATAGAAATGAAAACACGAGTAGAAGGTATAAACAGGTTTGGTTTTGAAATTCCGCGCAAAGCTATACAAGGGTTATCTGCGTTAGCCGTCCCTAATTTAGAAGTGTAAGACTAGAGGGAAGGCAGCTAGTCATCACCACCCACCGCCAACGCTTGGGCTACTCTTTTACCAAGGCAGAGTGGGAATTACTATCACTTTATAACGCCCCCATGGCTAAAAGGGTGAGCATGTTTGGGGAGGGGGTGATGGGATTCAAACCCGCGACCCTAGGATTACGAGTCGTTTGCCTTAACCACTTGGCCAAGTTTGGCCGATGTAAACAGAACTTCTTGACATGAAATTATCATTTTAGCAAAAATTACAAAAGCATTATTAAGACACATTAACCATTTTTCTCGTGTGCTAATTGTTTAACGCTACAGTTAAACTAGATTGGAATATACTTTTATTTAATAACAAATGTTGCGTATTTCTATTTAATTTTAATGGACTAACATCTTATTTTCTTATGTTAAACACCTTGGATTCCTTTTTACATGTTATAGATTTTTCAAACTGATAAATTATATATGACTCTTTGCATGCGTTGATGTCTAATTAAAGTCTCATAAAAGTTAGCATAAGATTGTTAATTCGATGTGAAGTTTTAACCTTTATTCACCAGCTCTTCAACAATTTAATCATCATTTTTATTTACTCTCTTTGTTAACTTCTATTTAGGCACATTTTGGGTTATTGGTAGCATTACATTTTTATGATCATCAGTGCAGCAACATGTAAGACAACGCACAAGCATTCTAGTCTAGGAGAATACACTAAAAAGACGTCATCTTTCGAAAAGGTGGGAAGTCTAAACGTAATACCAGTTTGTTTTTTACACTGTTTCACGATACCTAAAACTTTAGCGAATTGGGTCTTACTTACGTTTAGAGCAAAAACATCTTGTGGCCAAGAATAACTGGGTAATGTTATAGTCGAGCGAATGTTATTGTGGACTGGGTATCATCTTACTAAAAGCTATCTTGCTGATATGCGATTATCTTGACTTATGTGCAATATTGCTATTTTGCTTAAGAAGTTTCCACGGCCAAATTCATAACGTTTAACTTGATTGCTTCGAAAAGAAGATCTTTTAGCAAGTTGCTTTATCAGAGTTTCCAACCACTATCGATAGTAAGAACGGCCATTAATTTCCAAGTTGCTTTATCAGAGTTTCCAACCACTATCGATAGTGAGAACGGCCATTAATTTCCAAGTTGCTTTATCAGAGTTTCCAACCACTATCGATAGTGAGAACGGCCATTAATTTCCAAGTTGATTTATCAGAGTTTCCAACCACTATCGATGGTGAGAACGGCCACTAATTTCCTTTGGATCTCATATGACAACCTCTTCTATCTTAGCTGTATACTTAGCCAGTTTTGTGCTTTGAGCTAGATGAAATAACCAGCTATTGCAAGATATCAGACCCAGCATCTCTCTATCCATCATCACTTGATATACCGGAAAATAATAAACACAGTATTTTGTCAGCTGATGTTCTTTCAACCAATCAACTTTCCTAACTGTACAAAAATCAACTGGTCATCACACAATGGCCCAATGAGAGCTTACTGCAAATCACCACTCGATAGCTCAGACAGCAAGAAATGCACTTTCTCTTAAATCATTTATTTTTAACGAAATAACTGCTCTTACTATATTAGGATGTCAGAAGTGGTATC